>NC_057802.1:505257715-505266230 GCF_018294505.1 Triticum aestivum
CAGTAGACAGTGGAGGGGTGCCCGTGGAGGGGTGGTTGAACAGGACCCCGTGGTGTGGAGGGCTGGATGAACAGTAGACTGTAGAGGGGTGCCCGTGGAGGGGTGGTTGAACAGTAGCCGGTGGAGTAGCGCGTGGTGGAGGCTGGATGAACAGGAGCCCGTGGAGGCTGGAGGAGGTCGACGGTAGCCCGTGGAGGCTGGAGGAGGTCGACGGTGGAGATGAACAGTATCCTGTGGAGTCCCGTTTTGCGGTACGCCACACCCCTCCTGATGAACAGGACCCCCGTTTCGACTGTCGGGGGTCCGTTTCGTCCGTTTTGCGGTACGCCACACCCCTCCCGATCAACAGGACCCCTGTTTCGACCGTAGGAGGTCCGTTTCGTCCGTTTTGCGGTACGCCAGACCCCTCCCGATGAATAGGATCCCGTTTCGAACGTGGCCGGTCGAACACAAGGCCGTTTCCTCTGTTCCGCGGTACGCCAGGCCTCGTTTCCATCGCCTGTTCCGTCCAAGCCCTCCCGATGAACACGACCATGCATTCCGTTCCGACCCAGCCGGTTGGCTCCCACGCATTCCGTTGCCTCCCGATGAACACGATGCATTCCGTTGCCTCCCCATGAACACGACGCATTCCGTTGCCTCCCCACGAACACGACGACGATGTTGTGTCTCCGTTCCGACCCAGCCATGTCAACGAGCCCTCGCCGTATGTATGCGCGAGTAGGCGTTCGAGACCCCGCCCGTATGTACACATACGTGGCCGTATTTTCTTTCTTGCACCCTAGCCATTTTACGTACGTGTACATGCTACGTGCGCGCCTCTACTACGACACGTGCGTGCCTCTACATCCACTAGTATATATGTACGTACACATTCGCGACCAGAATGACAACGCTACGTACGCTTCGACCAGGTGGGTCCCGACTGTCAGTCACTTCCTTGCGTGCGAGGATGTAGCTGGTGGGTTCCAGAAGTCAGGGGCGAATCGTTTTGTTTTTTTTTTTTGTCCGGACGCACTTCCTTGCGTGCGAAGGTGTAGCTGGTGGATCCCAGCAGTCAGGGGGGAAACGTTTTTTTTGCGAAATACGTGGCCCGTCCGGTGGGTCCCCGCTGTCAGGTGGAGGAATAATTATTTTGCGCGTAATAAGGAGGCACTTCCTTGCTGCGGCCGTGGACCCAGCTGTCAGCGCCTCCACGCACAGTACTCTTCCGATGGAAATCGGTCGTTGACCACATTGACCACGCCGCGCCAAGAGCACCACAGCAGTGGACGACGACGAGGCCTAGGAAGAGGACGACACGGAGGCAGGGAAGACTCGGCAGTTGTTTCCCACGCAGAGGGGAGTATGACTGTACGAGGGTTTACTGGTTCGTCTGCCGTCGCCGGAGAATAACAGCAGGTGTGGGTGAGTTGAGGGATGGCTAGGCCAGCGATGGGAGTACGGTGGGGCGGTGAGGCCTACGCGGCAGCACAGCCGGCCGCGGGGAGGAGGGAGCAGGCAGTCCCGCCGGCGCTTGTTTGAGCGGCTGGAGCAGGAAGAGCAGAGATTGAAGAAGCACGACGGCCATTGGATGGACATCCAACAGTCAGTGCTTGTGCGTCAACCTTTTTTTTAGGAAAGCCTCACATCTGTGGAGAACAGCATACAGCCCATCTGCCATTATTTCTAATAATTTACAGCCCATTTGCTAATTATTAAGGTTTTTTTGGAGCCCATATTCTTTTTGTTAGCATTACAACCCATATTGTGGCCACGGTTAAAAAATTATACGAAATTTTGCATATTTCGGTGCGGTCCGAACTGTTTTTAATCCCGAAATTTGGACTCACATTCAAACTAATTTTAAAAATAAATGTATATCAATATAAAATCCAACAAATTCTCCACGCATAAAAATTAATGTAATTTAAAATCTTGAAATGAAAAAAAAAGATATTTGAAACTAATTGCTGGTTTGATGTGTTTTAAAAATATACAACCCATTTCTCATTACTGATGGGCCATTTTCTCGGCCAGCCGAATGAAAGCTCTCCTCGTCTTGAAAGATTTGCAGCCCAACAGGCCTGACAAAGCGACTTACTTGGCAAATCACAAAAAAACTGGGGTGTGGCCGTGGACCCAGCTGTCAGCCTCTCCACGTATAGTACTCTTCCGATGGAAGTCGTTCCTTGACCACGTTGACCACGCCACGCGCAGAGCACCACGGCGGTGGACGACGGCGAGGCCTAGGAAGGGGACTACGCGGAGCTGGGGAAGACGCGGCAGTGGAAGCCCGCGCGGAGAGGAGTACGAGGGTTCACTGGTTCGGCTGTGGTGTGAGGCTGCCGACGCCGCAGGGCCTGGCCAGCGGTGGGAATAGTAGGGGCGATGAGGCCTCTGCGGCAGCACAGCCGGCCACGGGAGGCAGGAGCATGCGGCACGACCGGCGTTGCTTTGGGCGACTGGAGCAAGAAGACCAGAGGTTGAAGAAGCACTACGGCCGTTGGATGGACATCGTACGGTCACTGGAGCTAGAATCATTCATATTGACTAAGTTGACAAAGCCCTTCGTCCCCGTCAACTTAGTAGGCCCACAAGTCAGCCTCCCACCAAGGTGGGTCCTAGCTAGCCGGGGGAGTATTCATTTTTTTGTGCATAATAAGGAGGCACCTCCGGTGGGTCCGAGCTGACAGCGGGGGAACGTTTTTTTCACGAAATACGGTGGCCCGTCCGGTGGGTCCCAGCAGACAGGGGGAAACAATTTTTTTCGCAAAATACTAGTGACCCGTCCGGTGGGTCCCCGCTGTCAGGTGGAGGAATAATTATTTTCCGCGTAATATGGAGGCACTTCCTTGCGGCTGCCATGGACCCAGCTGTCAGCCTCTCCACGTACAGTACTCTTCCGATGGAAGTCGGTCGTTGACCACATTGACCACACCGCGCCGAGAGCACCACAGCGGTGGACAACGGCGAGGCCTAGGAAGGGGACGACGCGGAGCCGGGCAAGACGCGGCAGTGGATGCCCACGCGGAGAGGAGTACGAGCGTTCACTAGTTCGGCTGTGGTGTGAGGCTGCCGTCACTGTAGAATAACAAGGGGCGTGGGTGAGTGGAGGGATGGCCTGGTCAGTGGTGGGAGTAGTATGGGGGTGGTGAGGCCTCCGCGGTAGCACAGCCGGCCACGGGAGGCAGGAGCAGGCGGCACGACCGGCGCTGCTTTGGGCGGCTGGAGCAAGAAGACCAGAGGTTGAAGAAGCACTATGGCCGTTGGATGGACATCATACGGTCACTGGAGTATTGACTAAGTTGACAAAGCCCTCCGTCCCCGTCAACTTAGTAGGCCCACAAGTCAGCCCAACAATATGGTGGGTCCCAGCTAGCAGGGGGTATTCATTTTTTTGGGCGTAATAAGGAGGCACTTCCTTGCGTGCGAAGATATAGCTGGTGGGTCCGACCTGCCAGCGGGGGGAACGTTTTTTTCACGAAATACAGAGGCCCTTCCTGTGGGTCCTAGCTCTCAGGTGGAGGAATCATTATTTTGTGCGTAATAAGGAGGCATTTCCTTGCGTGCGGCCGTGGACCCAGCTGTCAGCCTCTCCACATACAGTCCAGTTCCGATGAATGTCGTTCATTGACCAGGTTGACCAGGCCGCGCCGAGAGCACCAGGGCGGTGGACGACGGCGAGGCCTAGGAAGGGAACGACACGGAGCCAGGGAATACTCGGCAGTTGTTTCCCACGCGGAGGAGTACGAGGGTTTACTGGTTCGTCTACCGTCGCCGGAGAATAACAGCATGTGTGGGTGAGTAGAGGGATGGCTAGGCCAGCGATGGGAGTACGGTGGGGCCGTGAGGCCTGCGCGGCAGCATAGCCGGCCGCGGGAGGAACGAGCAGGCAGTCCCGCCAGCGCTTGTTTGAGCGGCTGGAGCATGAAGAGCAGAGATTGAAGAAACACGACAGCCGTTGGATGGACATCCAACAGTCACTGCTCTCGTGTGTTGACTAAGTTGACAGGGCGTTGCGTGTGCGTCAACCTTTTTTGTCTGAAAGCATACGCGTCAACCTATAGTAGGCGCACAAGTCAGCCTCAAATCTGTGGAAAACAGCATACAGCCCATCTGCCATTATTTCTAATAATGTACAGCCCATTTGCTAATTCTTAAGAATTTTTTTGGAGCCCATCTTCTTTTTGTTAGCAGTACACCCCATATTGTGGCCACGGTTAAAAAGTATACGAAATTTTGCATATTTCGGTGCGGTCAACTGTTTTTAATCCAGAAATATCGATTCACATTCAAATTATTTTGAAAAATAATTTATATAAATATAAAATCCAAATAATTGTCCACGCATAAAAATCAATGGAATTTAAGATCTTGTAATAAAAAAATTGAAACTAATTCCCGGTTTAATGTGTTTTAAAAATGTACAGCCCATTTCTGGGCAAACCGAATGAAACTCTCCTCGTCTTGAAAGATTTGCAGCCCAGCAGGGCCGATAAAGCAAGTAGGCCTTGTTTGGGTATTTCTTTAAAAAAATAGAACTGGGCTAGCCATTTTCAGCAAGAAAAAAACACAACTGGGCTCATGATGTGGTAAACATAAATAAAACCCTGGCTAGACGGGCCACAGCCCCCGCACAGCCCCGTTGTTACCCTGATCCATCGCTAAAACTAGTATAAGTAACAACTACTTGTTCCTCAAAAAAAACTGCGCGACTTGCTGGGTCCCTGGTGTCAGCCGCTCGTAGTGTAATTCTCTCGTTTATTGACTACGTTGACAATGGCGTGAGCCCCAGATGTCCAACCATTAGGAGGAACCATATTTTTGGACTTGTATTATAGAGGCACTTGCTTGCGTACTGCCATGACGCTGGTGGGTCCCTACTGTCATCCTCTCCACGTACAGTCATCTCCTTGTTCCTCTCGGTTGTTGACGACGTTGACAACGCAAGAGGGCGTCGCACCGCGCACGGCGAGCGAACCAAGGCTGCAAGGCGGAGGACGACGAAGAGGCCTCGGACGGAACGAACAGGACCCGTTGAAGATGCGCCGGTCCAGTCGCAGGCGGAGGGGAGTACGAGGGTTGACTGTTCGGGCGCGGGTGCGTGTTGGGGCTGACGTCGCCGGAGAATAACAGGACGTGTGGGGGAATAGAGGGAGGGACTGGCCAACGTTGGAGGGTACGTACGGTAGGGCGGCGGAGGCGCAGCCAGCCATGGGAGGCGGGAGCAGGCGGAGCCGACGGGGTGGTTTGGTTTGGGCGGCTGGAGGAAGAAGAAGACAAGAGATAGAAGATACACGACAAATGTTGGATGTCAATCCAACGGCTGGTAGGTAGAATCGTTTGTTGACTGGCTAGTAAGTCGACACCACCTTGGATAGGCTATTTCCTCATGGGTCCCAAATGTCAGAATCCAAATCTGTCACGGTCATGCAGCCTTTCCTATGAAAATTTACAG
This sequence comes from Triticum aestivum, assembly GCF_018294505.1. Classification (NCBI taxonomy): domain Eukaryota; kingdom Viridiplantae; phylum Streptophyta; class Magnoliopsida; order Poales; family Poaceae; genus Triticum; species Triticum aestivum. The sequence continues at coordinate 505,263,156 of NC_057802.1, forward strand.
CCCATTTGATATGCTAGTTTGAAATAAGTTTGTGGGTGCTGGTGGGGGCTAATCACTTGGCTTCTGTAATGCACAGTGAGCTCAAGCAGCCGGCGAGAGTGATGTTATATCCCTTGGTTGGGATTTGTTACAATATTTCACTCTAAATTAAATGAATGGCAAGCCATTTGCCTTGTTTCAAAGAAAATATGACAGTCACAGCCGAGTTGAAAAGGGCAGGAACATCTAACTCCAGCTTACAAACTGTACAAAAGCACGAGGGTTAATTGTTCATCAGGTTTACAAAAAAAACCAGATTGAAAAGGGCAACAACATCTAACTCCAGCACTGTTATTGGCAGTCACAGTCAAATGGATCGGTCGGGTCCATAGAATGAACATCCTGGGTCGTAAAATTTACTCGATTATGACCACAATATGTTGTAAATAGAAGCCCGGCATGTTCAGAAGCTCTTTTGCCCACCTGAAACTCCTTTTTTTGCTCTTCGACATACCCATCTGTTAAAACCATGCTGCTGATAAACTTAAGCCTGATGGACAATAGTAACCTCGCATTCAGCAGGAAGAATGTGACAAATCTTGTGTTTGCACGGTTGGCTACATATCGTTCTAGCGTTATTTACTTCAATCGAATCTCATGAGAAGTGAGAAAATCCCGATGCTTACGAATCCACTGATTGGTTATAACTTTCTTACCCGTCTTGTTGCCTAAATAGACATGAAGATTGAAAACAGTTAAGGTCTAAAAGAAGAGTGTCGAAAGAGCAACAGCTGAACGGTTAATTCTAGTACACTATATGCGGGCTTCCAATGTGCGTGAAATTATCACCTTTATATACAACTTCTCCAGACATGGAAAGCATTGCAGCAAGCCAATAATCTTGTTCAGATCAAAACTATTCATTTGGATATATAAGATCTTGACAGAATCCAGCACCATTGATAGGCCATCCATGGAGAAACTCTTCATTGAGCATAGAACATAATATTAGTACAAAATGTGTACTCCAAGGTGATATATAAATTATGCGCAGAAATTTAAAATGCAGCTTATGGTTACAAGTGTAGATGATAATATAAAGTACCTGAAGAACTGTGGAGCCAAACACCATATTGAAATGAGCACAGAGATCATGTATTACACCCAAGGTCTCCAGTTTAGGCGCAGAGAGGACGGTTATTTGCAACGGTGAATAACTAGAATCAAGGATCAACCTTTGAAGTGAAGGGGCATCTTGGATGATGAGCTGCCTTCCGTCAAAAGAAATTCCAATTCTTACAAGGTTAGGCGACTTTATTTGGAGACAACCGATTCTAACTGTGAAAACAAGCACCAAGCACTCCAGCGCAGGGCAACTGGAGTGGATGATGATGTGCAATGAGGCCTCCGATATACGAACCCGCACAAGTGAAAGTTTCTTGAGAAATGGGAGTCGAAAGTTTAGTACCAGATTGTCTCGTAGGTAGCACATCGCAAAGGTGGCGGTGAAGGACGAAAACCGCGAGATGGACATCGGTGCTGAGGGCACAAGTTCATGGCGTTTGGTATGTGGTATGTGATTTCCAGGGGAATAGTAGAACTCAAGCAGCTATAGTTCTGTGAATTCAGAGGATTTCAGCCAGGCGTCCACCATGCAGGGCATGGTATGCTTGCTCAGGTAGCATGACGGGATGCAGAGACTTTGAACGGAGCCCTGGTGGGAGGAGATGATGGCTCTGGGGATTTCAAAATCATTGAAGAGAGATAGCTGACGACAGTCGAGATTAAGGGGCACGACGCGCCATAGAGGGCGCCACCGAATTGAGAGGACTTGGGTGCGGCAGCAATCCTTGGTGGGGAGAAGCGAGATGACCTCCCCAAGGACGGCATCCGAGAGATCGCTGATGCGGTCCATCCGAGATTCTACGGGTTCCTGGGATCCGGTGGGGGCGGCGTCGCCGCTTCTGCCCGCGCTGCCGGGTGCGGGATCTACAAGAGGCGTCGCCGCTGGCGGGAGCCTCATCTTCTTGGCGCTGGGGTCAGCCGACTCCATTTTCCTCGAGGGCATCGCGTCGCGCTGACAGATTTGAGGAGAGTAACGAATGACGAGCCTAGTTGTAGTGCGAGCGAAGAAGAAGGGGAGCTGGGGGTTTTCTGTAGGAGTGAGGAAGAAGGGGAGCTGGGGTTTTCTGTAGGAGTGAGGTGAGGAATTTGGGGGTACGAGTGGAGCGAGCTGACGTGAGGTGGGTGGGAGCGAGGAGGAAGAAGAGCACCCAGTGTGGATGGGCTTTTGAATTGATTTTACTATTTACTAGTGTGGATGGGCTGTTTTGTCTTGGGCCCAGAGAAACAATTACTACTAGTACAGTGGAGACACTCTACAGCTACCCAGAAAAACAATTACTACTAGTACAGTGGAGACACTCTACCGCTTCTGGCTCCTCCTAGGTCATTGAAACGTCTCCCTCTATTGAATGTCATTATACTTTTGTTCACCGACATGCGGGCCATGCAGCGCGCGGGCCCAAATGCCATCCACCAAATCATAAGGCAGTATGCAGGCGGAGAGTCACCCCGGTCGTAGCGCGGCAGTAACGAGCCGTTGTATCACAAAACCCCACCTCCCCGCAGTCTAATTTTGACGGACGAAGCAACCATCATTTCACTCTTCGCTGAATCCCCTTCTCCCTCGGACTATCCTTCTCCCTCACCGTCTTCAAGAAAGGCAACACTCGCATCTGCCACTGTTCTTCTCTCCGAACGAAGGGAAGGTAAGCGGATCTGTGATGTTGGTATATTTTCGTTCAGAGAAAAAAAGAACTTTTGCAAAGCAGTAACCGATCCTCACTCTCTTTTTTGTTTCATTGTCATTGCGATTGTGTTTTCCTTTCAGTGGTCTCCTAGTATTCGTCAGTTTCATGATGGACCAAGGAGAACCAGGCAAAGATCTGTCGATATTGGAGCAGACACGGGAGGCTGATCCCCACGAGACAGAGAGCTCCAAGAAGATGGAGGCAACCACCGAGCTTACCCCAGATACGCTCACGGCCACTACTGAGATGGTCAACGCCCCGTTTGAGGTTACAACCCCCGTGG
>NC_057802.1:505266493-505299602 GCF_018294505.1 Triticum aestivum
AGGTGATTTCCTTCTTTGCCGATCTCGATTGTGGTTTTTCTTCTAAGCATGTGGTGATTTTTTTAGAAAAGGAAGTATGTGGTGATTAATAATGCAAAATTTTATTAGCTTCGATGCCATGCTATACATAGTGGTTTAAATAACTTGTGTTTCTTATACTGAAAAGTAATTCAGAATTTGTTTCTGTTTCAATTTGAGCCTTGATGCAGACAAGGATTGTGTGGTTGTACATGTCACTCACTATGAGGCGGACGACCTGAATATACGCATTGGGAAAACAGAGTTCTTAGGCTGTTGGATCCTGGAAGCCATCTGCGGTTATACAATGAAGAGTTGTATTCCAGCCTCACTGTTGTCAGGCGTGTTGTCCAGGGTGTACTGAAGCACAAGAAGTTCAAAGCTACTCCTTCGTTTGTGAGGCATACTGTTCTTGTCAAGCTTACGCAGGAAGATGATGTGGCATGCCTCCACAAACAAGTTTATCAGTGGCAAGGCCACAAGGTTGTCTTCATGAAGGTTCACAGGATTGAGCTGCTGCGGGACGTCCTCGATGATGTTCATGGCAAGGTCCATCTTGTGTCCAGCCCAAATTAGATCGAGGCATGAAATAGTTGCCCCAGCTAGTGTTTAATAGTAGTTTGGATTGTGTCTAATTATCCGAACCTTGCCTATTATCGACCCCTCTGGGGCTAGTACTCTGTTTGAATCCGTCTATGGGAACTGCTGCTACTTTTGTGTGCCCGTGAATCATGTGAGAACCATCGTAATTCTTGCCGAAACAGATGCGTCCTCACTAGTTTTTTCATGAATATGGCATGGTAAGACATAAGTTGTCACGGTTTATCATACGAGCAGTGTGTGTTTTGATGAAATAGAGCACTTGTTCGAGAACCGTGCGCCGACGTATACATAAGTACTTGTAAACACTGTTGGTGCTACCACACTTGTAAGCAATTGTGCAAAACACGGCACATTGGCTCAGCTCGCTTCAACACTAGGCTATCGACCAGCTAACAATCAACAATCTGTTGTCTGACATATAATCAACTATGTATCTTGTTACAGTGGTTCATGCAGTTAATTGAGACCACAATGTAATAAATTCCAAACGTTCACACGCTAGTCCAGCGCTCATGTGGAACACTCACATTAAACTCGTCTTCATAAAAACTTGAAAAGCATAAGTTAAGCAATTTTATACATCTCAATGATTCATAGAACATAACAAACATATACTAGTTCACAGCAAAAGATAAAGTTGTGAGAAGGTTTACAAATCAGGAAAAAACAAGCAAGGCTTCTCTAAGCAAAGGGCCTCCCGGCAGGCTTAAATTTCCTGGAGTTCACTCTGGTTTTTTCTTGTTGCCACCATTCAGGGTTAGGTTCTCTCATTCCAGAATAACCAATTATAATTGTGGTCTCAGCTAGAATGCTGAACTGAACCATGCAGTGTACTGACCAGCTGAAATGCTTGTGCATTCCACTGAATTTAAGCACCGCTATTTGCAGAAATAAGCAGACCACAATGCCTCTTGTCCGCGCACCTGTCCAAAAAACCGCCGTGCAGCCGTGCCAGCTAGTCCTCGGTCCATGGATGAACTGGTAGAAAGTGCATTCCGGACTAGGATGCAGTTGTTTTCGCTCGTCCCTGCACTGCAATCAGGAAGTAAAACGTACGAATCAACTTCTTTTAGATTGAGTTGGTCATTCTACCTTAGTTACTAGTACCAATGTAGGGATACCTTGAAGACGGGAGGTTAGACGACGGCAACGAGGGTAGCCATCTCATTTTGCGCAGTTGTACTAAAACTGAGGTGTGTGCTTTTGATTGCGCGGATAGAAACGATACGGAGACAGACATCCCTGTTTGCGCAAATATGAAATACGGTTATTTAAACAGTGACAGATATTACTACTTTCCCCCATTTCCTCTTAGAACCAAGTCCTAGATTCATGCTACAGCTTTCCCACTTTCTTCCCTGTTTGAACCAACGCTTTGAGTCGACTGTATGAACTAGCTTTACTTCTAATAATAGTAGAAGTCTAGGTGGCTTTGGAATAGCGGACGGAAGTAGAAAAGGATCCACATGAAGGGACCTAGGGCAGTAGAGCAAGGCAGGTTTCGAAGGAATATATACCTGAGGGTCGTCGGCATGTGGCAAAGACGGCGTCGGGAGGCCGCATCTTGGCCACAATACCGCAGGGAGGAAGAAGGGGTCGGAGGCCCTCCCGAGCCGGCGCTCTCTCGGAGAGAACGGCACGGCCGCCGATCGAGACGCGTGGGCAGCCGTTGGTCTCCTCCCTCGCCGCCGACGACAGCGTGAACGATGCACCTACACCCCTGCCCCGGTCGAGGTTGTCTGGCCGGATTTGTGACCAGCCGTGAGCTGAGAGAGAGAGAGTGTGGCCGCCTATGTGTTGCTTAGATCTAGAGAGCATGAGAGAGTGAACGAGAGGAACCCTAGTAAAGCAAGCGCTAAGGCTCCTGCTTTTATATATAGTGGAGTGATTTTGTTGTACCAGCTTAAAAAATGCGCTCCTACGTGTACCCGCGAGTGGGTGTGAGAGAACTAGTGCGTGCGTGCACCGCTTCTCTTGGTGAGAGTACAATATACTATGCCCAAAGAACGTTCGCCGCAAGGGTAATAGTATAAGTGTGTGACGTGTGAGCTAAAATAAAATGTGCACGCCGTCTTTTGTTTTTTTAAGTTCTGAGGGTAGGGTGTGAAGAGCATATATGTGCGTGATGCCTACCTGCAGATAGACGGTGGGTGCAACGTGCGAGTCTGCGAGAGGACTCGGGAGAGTCGTGACTCGTGAGGGTGCGTGTCCATGAGAGAGAGGGGGCACGTATCAATGCAATGCATGTGTCCGTAAATCATTATCCGACAAACGTTCGCCACAAGCCTTTTCCTGACGAACGCCGTAAGAACCGTTAGATCGGCATCCGACAGTGTCTGTTTTGCCATGTCATTTAACAGAACAGCCACTCCTCCTGCACACAAATCTTCCACGTGAGTGTTAGCAGCTGCCGTATGCTCCCTCCGTTCCGAAATGCAGTGCATATAGATTTATTGAAAATTCGAACCTCGCAAACTTTTATCGAGTTTTCGTGTACCAAATTGCACATGTAGAATACCGTGTATATATCATTTCATTCATCTTCGAGAGGTAACTATAAAGATGGGTGAGGAGTCTACAAAGAAAGACCATCGTATCACCCGCAGCAATTTCAAGCATCCTTTAGTGGCGAGGAATATCATAGGAACTCTATATGATATGATTTTTATAGGATTTTTCCTTTAGAGCCAATTGGTTCATAGGAATAGATTCATATACTCCACATTTCAAAGGAAATAAACATGATATCATTTCTATAGCTTTAGAGCCACTTGGTTCATATGAATGGATTCCTATACTCCCTTAATTCAAAGGAAAATAAACATTAGCGTATATTCAATAGAAAAGTTCCTATGATATGAACCAAATTACATCTCTTTTCTAATCCCTCCTCATAGGAATTGAGATACATGTCATCTCTAGATTCAATAGAAAAGTTCCTATGATGTGAACCAAATGACATCTCTTTCCCAATCCCTACTCATAGGAATTGAGATGCTCCATGTCATCTATTTCCCTACAACTTCCATGTATACATCTTCTATTCCTAAATAGATAGTACAACCCACTAGTAGCTTTTTTCCAAAACATTCAACAATGGCACAAGAACTATATAGTGTGCCAATAACTTTGAAAGATGGTCGCTGGATGAAGCTAACCCGACAGTGCAGAGATAGGCAAATCCGAGCACTACTGGCCGTTGGATATCATCAACATTCCACCAGATCTGCCACATGTACAATTTAGAAGACTCCATGGTTGAACTTAAGCATAATGCACAAACCTCAAAACACAAGCGCTTCTCCTTTGTTCTAGAATCTTCTGTATCGTAATTGATTATTTTTCTAAATGAATTGCCATTATTTGTTTGTTACTTTATGATTTACAATGCACAACCCCATGAATCTTAACATTTTTATAAAACTAATTGATTTTGAATGAGATGAACTATAAGAACTAAACGAACATCTACATCATGCATATATGACTCAAAGCTTTACATGCTATAGTGTGTATTTATTCGTAATTTGGTTTCGAAATCTCATGCGTTCAATACATGTGTACCTTACTAGTTTTGAGTAGAGTAGCAAATTTCACGCGGCCCCGGGTATATCAAAATGCAGGGCCCATGCATCATTGCCTTTAGGTCGAACCTACGTCCACAATTTTTTGTACGTACTATATCTCCACTAGCGGACCGTAAGGCCCCGCACGCAAAATGCTGCCTCGTTCCCGTAAAACCAAGCGGACCACACATATTTAAGGCGTCGACACGAACCCGTTTACTATGACGTGGCCCCGCACACCGTAGTACTCCTACAAACCCTACCGCCGCACTCATCATCGGTTTTCTTCAAGAGGACGAGGGAGAAGCCGATTTGTAGTGGAGGCGCTTTCAAAAAAAAGGATCTGTAGTGGAGACCCCTACCCTAGGGTGCCCTAGGTAGCTGCCGCACGCATCATTATTTTCTCTTTTCTTTATGCTCTTGCGCCCTAGAGTGCAATGATGGTTGCGTCGTCCGTCCAGCTTAATGCGGGAAAGGTGGGGCTTTGTGATTTCACCCCTCATCGCTCATTTTCTACTACTGCGGCGCTACGACCGGGGTGCCTCCAATTCCAACCGCTGCTCCGAAGTGTAATTTGGTGCATCGCACGTGGAACAAGACGGTGGATGAGCCACATGTCGGCCAAAGGGGTCATGTTAAGTGTGTCGCCATTTCGTGTGCGGACTGACCCTGCTTGAGTTGCTACGCCAACACGACAGGAGCAGCCTACCACTTGGTTTTGCTCCTTGGTGAATCCCGACTATATTGATCTAAAAAGATACGTGCTGAACTACCCTCTCCGTCTCGGTTTTTTTATTTTTAGGCGTCTCGGTTTATAGGGCCTACACGTAGTTCTAGGTCATCCATTTGACTAACTAAATATGAGTTACTATGTCACAAAAAGTATATCATTGGATCCTTAAGAGGATGTAGTTGTATTTAAAAGTCGAGGGCGGGGCTTTTCCTACACGGTAGGTGGGGCAGTTCTGCCTAGTCGGTTCGACAGAGACGCGAGAAGACGAGGGAGTAGGTTGCTGCAAACGTAGGGCTGTGTGATTTGACAGCGAGTTACTGCTGGACAGGTGGGACCACGTGATTTGACTTGCCATTATCATTTTAACTGCGGCACTACGACCGGCGTGAGTCTCCTGATTCCTGACCACCTCCATACAGGTGCCTCTCGCAATGCTCCACCATGTAGTAGAGGCTGGCTCTTGCATGAGAGCCCACTTCTCCACTTTTTCCTTGCCTCTCTTTCCTCCACATATGCAAAAATGCCATGTAAAGCGCACTATTGTACTTACTTTTACTTGCTCCTACAGGTGCTTAAGCTTGCCACATAGGCATAAAGTCCGATGTGGCAAGTTAATCAAGAAGAGAGAGACTAGTTTGGTGACCCAAGGAAGAAATGGTGCTAAGTGCGTGTACCTAGGTGAAAAGACAATTTTGAGTCTATAGCTAATTAAATGAAGCAAACTTAGCAACACCATTTCATTGGAAGAGGTCACTCCTTGGCAAATGCAATAAATACTAGTACTCCCTGTGTCCCATAATATAAGAACGTTTTTGGCACTACACTAGTCTCAAAAACATTCTTATATTATGGGACGGAGGGAGTACGAAGAAAGTGATAGAGATGAGTAAAAATTTACACTTATAGCCAACCTTGTTGTAGTATGAGTGACTAAGTGATGACTATGTATGACATGCCAACATCAGATAGCCTAACGCACCATGTTAAATGTCCAAGGGCGCGACCGCGCGAGCAATGCGACGGTCGTGGTAGGCGCGACCATGATACGGGCTGCTGGCAGCCCTTGGATCTGAGATCAAACGGTCGCATGCTAAGTTGCTAAAAATTTGCAGAATAACCCTCCAGGATAGGATATTCACCCATAGGTCTAGAATCACGCCATGCAACCGTTCGATCTCAGATCCAAGGGCTCTCGGAAGCCCGTATCATGCGAGAATGGAAAGCCACTACCCTGCCGTTCGCACGCTGGCAGTTCGCTCCTACTCGTCCCCGCACGTCCTTCAATACTACGGCGGTTCGCTCCTAGTCGTCCCGTCCATTCACATTACGGCAGTTCCACTAATCCTAACCCTCCTCCCAAATCCATGGTGTCCCAAATCTCCATGATCGGCGGTGAGTACAAGGTTAGAACCATCACCGGCGATGAGTTCGACGTCATCTACACCCGTTCTTCCGCGACGGTGAAAGGATGCCTTTCTCGCTTCAGACGCATGTTCGAAAACTCAGATGATGAGTGGGTCGCTGGGCTAGATGTTGAGTACACCACAGTCCTGGGACGAGAGAAGGATCTAAAGGACGAAGAGAGGAAGAAGCCCGCCGTGATCCAGGTTTGCATACATAACGTTTGCTTGGTCTACCACATATGCCATGCCGACGTTGAGTGCCAGGATTTTAAGAACTTCCTCAAGGACAAAACAGTGAAATTCGTTACTGTAGACTTTAAGAACGAAAAAGAAGTCCTGGGTCGGATAGGCCTCGTTGTAGGCAACCCCTTCGACCTCCAGAAGAATCGGCTGGTGCCCTCTCGTCAGCCTTCAATGCTGACCCTGGCAGTAGCCATGGTTCATCCTTCATACCGTAAACTGGAGAAACCTCATTACACGTTTCATCGTCATGCATGGCAGCGGAATGTATTAGATATAGACCACATCCACTACGCTGCAATGGATGGCTACCTTTGTTTCAATATCTACAAGGGTTGGATGAAGAGCAACAGCCAAGTGTGCGGTTCAAGCAAAGAAGTATCGGCCAAGAGGAAGAGGGACAAGGACAAAGTCGAGGACGTGGACGAGGACTCCGAGTAAGGTGGCAGTGTCGTTGCTCATGGTGCTTCTAAACTTCTAATGAGTGTCTACCAGATTAGTTGCATAGTTTAATTTTAGGTGTGCGTAGTTTAATTTGAGGGGTGTGTTGTGCTGAGCCCCCAGCAGAACTATGTTATGTTTCTTCTCGTTACTTTAATTCTTCAGTATGTACATACTACTAGTATTTCTTTAATAGAATTTAGCACCCCAATTAAGCACGTACTAGCTTTTCTAATAGTACTATATGCATAATTTGGCGACGAGCGCTCTCTATGTGTACCACCTTTTTTAATTTCAATTTTTGCTCCATGGCGCAATCCATCGATAGTACTACTGTACAAAAGTATACATTTTTTAAAAGGCTAGAGTATTGTTCATCACATATATAGCCAGTTAAATTCTCAACCTAGAACGACGTGCATGCCATGTAGTAAACCGATACGGAGGAAGTATAGTAAAAATGAGGTGATTTTACCGAGCGATCGGCGGGGGAGCATGGCCTGTCATGCGGTCCCACGTGTCATGATGTACCAAGGCGATGCGCGTGTCCCTCTTGAGGCAGAAGCAATACTACGTGGTTTGAGATGATGGCGAACCTGTTAGAAATATGCCCTAGAGGCAATAATAAATTGGTTATTATTATATTTCCTTGTTCATGATAATCGTTTATTATCCATGCTAAAATTGTATTGATAGGAAACTCAGATACATGTGTGGATACATAGACAACACCATGTCCCTAGTAAGTCTCTAGTTGACTAGCTCGTTGAGCAATAGATGGTTACGGTTTCCTGACCATGGACATTGGATGTCGTTGATAACGGGATCACATCATTAGGAGAATGATGTGATGGACAAGACCCAATCCTAAGCCTAGCACAAGATCGTGTAGTTCGTTTGCTAAGAGCTTTTCTAATGTCAAGTATCATTTCCTTAGACCATGAGATTGTGCAACTCCCGGATACCGTAGGAATGCTTTGGGTGTACCAAACGTCACAACGTAACTGGGTGGCTATAAAGGTGCACTACAGGTATCTCCGAAAGTGTCTGTTGGGTTGGCACGAATCGAGACTGGGATTTGTCACTCCGTGTAAACGGAGAGGTAACTCTGGGCCCACTCGGTAGGACATCATCATAATGTGCACAATGTGACCAAGGAGTTGATCACGGGATGATGTGTTACAGAACGAGTAAAGATACTTGCCGGTAACGAGATTGAACAAGGTATCGGGATACCGACGATTGAATCTCGGGCAAGTAACATACCGATTGACAAAGGGAATTGTATACGGGATTGATTGAATCCCCGACATCGTGGTTCATCCGATGAGATCATCGTGGAACAAGTGGGAGCCAACATGGGTATCTAGATCCCGCTGTTGGTTATTGACCGGAGAACGTCTCGGTCATGTCTGCATGGTTCCCGAACCCGTAGGGTCTACACACTTAAGGTTCGATGACGCTAGGGTTATAGGGAATAGATATACGTGGTTACCGAATGTTGTTCGGAGTCCCGGATGAGATCCCGGACGTCACGAGGAGTTCCGGAATCGTCCGGAGGTAAAGATTTATATATGGGAAGTCCCGTTTTGGCCACCGGAAGAGTTTCGGGCGTCACCGGTAATGTACCGGGACCACCGGAAGGGTCCGGGGGTCCACCGGGAGGGGCCACCAGCCCTAGAGGCCTACGTGGGTCAATAGTGGGAAGGGACCAGCCCCTAGGTGGGCTGGGGCGCCTCCCACCAAGGCCCAAGGCGCCCTCAAGAGGAGAGGGGGCAAACCCTAGGAGCAGATGGACCCTAAGGCCCACCCTAGGTGCGCCCCCCTCTCTCCACCTTGGCCGCCACCCAGATGGGATCTGGGGGCTGGCCGCACCCCTTGGGGGGGAACCCTAGATGGGGGCGCAGCCCCTCCCTCTCCCCTATATATAGTGGGGGTTTTGGGGCTGCCAAAGACATGAGAACATCTCTCTCTCTCTCGGCGCATCCCTACCCCTCTCCCTCCTCGTCTCTCGCAGTGCTTGGCGAAGCTCTGCTGGAGTGCCACGCTCCTCCATCACCACCATGCCATTGTGCTGCTGCTGGACGGAGTCTTCCCCAACCTCTCCCTCTCTCCTTGCTGGATCAAGGCGTGGGAGACGTCACCGGGCTGCACGTGTGTTGAACGCGGAGACGCTGTCGTGGAATTGTCACGGCAGATGTCCTCGAGCTAGGACTTAGTCATGGAGCCACCGCAACTAGGAAGCTTGAAGGGGTTAAGTGGGACAAGGAACACGAGGGTTATACTGGTTCGGCCCCTTACGGTGAAGGTAAAGCCTACGTCCAGTTTGAGGTGTTATTGATTAGGGTTTCGATGACCAGGGAGCTTAACTGCTATGCCTGGCTCTCGACGAGATCTTTCCTGTCCTAAACCGCTGCCGGGTCGTCCCTTTATATAAGGAGGCTGACGCCCAGCAGCTCTCAGAGTCCCGGCCGGCTCATAAGAGTGTCCGTCTCGAACTCTCAACTATTCTTGCCTTACACTACAAGTTCTACCATAATAATGATTGTAACTACGGGCCTTAAGCCATATCCGGGTCTTAAGCCCATCTCTGGCCCATCGTCTTCAAGCTTGGCTCCGGGCTTCTGGCAACGACCATATGAGTAACCCGGCCCCTCCTGGCGGGTGACTCTAAGGTCTATATCCTCAAGATTAGGCCCCAGATTGATTTGAGCCGGCTCATGTCAATCTTCAATCCCTTCGACAGAAAATCGCCGGCTTACAATTGTGTGAAGACCATAACCCGGCGTGACGTCATCCTCTGGACTCCGGATAATCCGCCGTGACGTCATCTTCCATTAAGCCCGTTTTTTACTCCGCCAGATCCGCAACGGATCTTTACATTTACTGTCATCCCGAAAATCAAGGCGTTTCGTGAGGAGATAACCACGTCGTGGTCTCCTTGATTCTCGCGGCCACTTATGAGCTCTCCCTTATAAATAGGCCGGCCCGACGGGCTTCTTTGCCACCCTTCTTCCTCCTCGCGCCACTGCTCCTTTACTCGAGCTCGAACTCTGCCGCCGTCGCCTCGCCCCCGGTCTTCGTCAACCTCGGCCGCTGCATCACCCTAACTCGGTCCAGACAAACGGCGGCAACCTCCGCTCCTCTTCAGCATCAGTGAGTCCTTGCTACTCCATAGGGCAGATCCGCACTAGGGCTTCATAGTTCTTCCTCTGTTCTTCGTAGTTCTTCGCGGCCCGTAGTAGATTTGAATTTTACTGCCTCCTTTTGATCTTAGCATAGGGCAAAACTAGTGCGGCGTCTGTTTAGCATTCATCGTAGATCCAAGTAAGCCTCGTTTTACTGCATAATAGCCTTGTTCGATCTTAAGATCTTCCTCACGTCCATTTCTAGGTCTAGAAACTTTTCTTTTGCCTGACCATTTTGATCCGAAATAGTTACTGCAAAGCGTGAAACCTGTTTTACCACACTTAGTAAAAAACTGCAACCATTGAATCACGGCGGTTTACATTTCCGGCTTAAAGAAACCACACACCATAGAACCTTCCGGCTTAAAGAAAACCACGCTCCGTAGAATCCTCCGGCTTAGCTGTGATAAGGCCGTAGACAATCAAATTACTCTTAATACCCCTGCGGCTTAAATAACCCGCTGTACTTAGGTATATACCATTAGTCCCCTTCACAAGCCGCCACTTTGACTTTGAACTGTAGATTTCTTCCGGCTTATAATAATTCGGACGTTTTCCTTTTTGTCATAGACTGCCGACTTTCACCATGCCTCCCAAAGCTCCCAAAACCTCCATCACTTGCAACTGGATGAGGTCCAATGTCACCAGTGATACACTAGTAGATTTTGTTAAGTCTGGATATCTGCCCAAGAAGGACGTCATGTCCTACCGTGCCCCTGAGCCGTCCGTAGAGAGACCACAGCCAAAGGATGGGGAGGTAGTGATTTTTGCAGATCACATGAGCCGGGGCTTCGCACCGCCCGGCTCAAAGTTTTTTAGAGACGTTCTAAACTTCTTCAACTTGCGGCCTCAGGACATAGGACCCAACTCAGTGTCCAACATCTGCAACTTACAAGTATTCTGCGAGGTTTACCTTGGAGAAGAACATAGTCTGCTGCTCTTCAGAGAGCTTTTTTACTTGAACCGTCAGAATGAGTGCGCCAATGGGCCAAGTCTGGAGTTAGGTGGCATCTCCATCCAGCGGCGTAGGGACTGCCTTTTCCCTTACGCGGAGCCGCCCAGCCACCCCAAGGACTAGAATCTGACGTGGTTTTACTGCCAAGACACGTCGCCGGCTGACGAGAGTTCGTTGCCCGGCTTTCGCCCCTCACGTCTGGAGCCGACTCACCCACTGTCAGACAAGCTGACTCAAGCGGAGCGCCAACCTCTGCTCTCCCCTATCAACAAGATCAAGGATCTCCTGGCAATGGTCTGAATGGAATCGATCTGGTCCGGGTCTGGATCTCGTGGCGGGTGATCCCATTGAGCCGCCGCCCCGGCTTAATGTGTGAGTACACGGGCCGAAAGGATGACCCTCAGAGACACAGCCGCAACGATCTTCCTGAAGACGTTGCAGAAGATATGACCAAGGCTCTTTTGAACGAGAGCCTGGAAGACTGCGGAAGGACCGGGCTAGCCCCCTTCTGCAAGACCAACCCAGCCCCAGTGGTAAGCCGTTGATCTGAACATCTTATCTGTACATAACTTTCATCTGAATCGTTTTAAGAAAACCTCATTGCATTTTTCAGGCTGATGATAAGTTCTGGCGGGTCGAATATGACCATGAGGCGGCCAAGAAGGCCAGAAAGGCGAAGAAAGCCGCCAAGAAAGCCGCCCCTCGCAAGAAAGGAAGCAGGCCTACTGCTTCAGAGCTGATGCAATTAAGCGACAGCTCCGAGTCAGAGGTAACCCCTGAGCCTTTAAGTCCTTGCTGTATTTGTTGTTTGTTGCTGTCCGCCTTATCAATACTTGCTCATTGACAGGATGACACCGGCGCAAGTAACCCGGTGGTTGAAGAGGTAATGTCACTTTCCTCCGACTCGGAGCCCTTGCCAAAGCTGAAAGTCCGAAGGGTAACCCGGAAAGTAAGCTTTTCACATCCTTTAGCTTATCAAGACCCTCAATTTATTTTGAAGCGACAGGTTCATGAAAGCCGGCGGCACACCCGGACCGACAAAAGCACCGACCTCTCCTCCGGGTTACCTGACGCATCGAGGAAACGCCGGACTGAGGTGATCTCAAAATTGCACCCTTTTCATTCTTTGGCAGGTGTTATACGTCAACCGCTCAACTCTTCTGACTCAAATTATCAGGAGACTTCCCCCTCTTCCGGCAACTCTATGCAGTCAAGCCTACCGGCTTTCAAGACCGTGCCCGGGTAATGATACACATCTCATGTTATACTTTTGTCTTCACTTACCTATTATGCTTAATCATTTTGTCCTTTCAGTGCCCAGGCCAAGATCACCAAGAGGGCGAAGAAGTCCAAGCCGGTCGATGAGCCGAACTTGCCTAAGCCAGAGGCAGCCGCTCAAGAGCCGCCAGCTGCCTCTGCACCTGAGGCCGCAGCCCCAACCACCAAGACAATTACAGAAGCTGCTGTTAACCCGGAGACCTCCAGCTCGGCTCCCCCAGCTAATGACCCGGACGTGGTAATCACCCGGACGGAGTTCGTTGAGCCGGGGAGACCTACCGTGCTGGCCAAGTGCTCCGCCAAAGGGGAGCTGCTAGAGTCGCGCCGGGTTAACCTGGACCTCATCGACTACTCCAACTTGAACATTGGAGAGATCGTCTCCGGCTTCGTCAGCCAAGTGCACAAGAGCCGGGATGCAGAGATTGCCATGGTGACCCAGATCCAGCAGAAATCTGAGGTAATATTCTTCTGTCCTCTTACTTACTGCTTAGTTACCTGTACCATGCTAGCCCCCAAGTCGACAACTTATGATTGAGTATGTTGTAGACTTAAGTTCCGGCTTACTCCATTTGAACCGGCAATGTGTAGATAGAAACATTCAATATGCATTAGCCCCCAAGTGCCAAGTGTCTTTTCTTGGAAAACGCTTGGGACTTTAAATTTGTAGAGTAATTGTTCATGCCATAACCCGGAAATTTATACAGGCCGCTGGCAAGAAGCTTGAGGCTGACCTTGCTGATCTCAAGAACCGGCTGAAGATGCAAGAGATGGAGACCCGGAAGGCAAACGCCAAGTTTGTGTCCAGCATCGCCGCGCAAGAGAAGCTGAAGACGGAGTTCGACGCTGAGCGGAAGGCGTGGGCCGAAGAAAAGGCCGCATTGATGAACCGGGCTGAACAGGCGGAGAAGGCTCTCTCCGAGAAGACCGCCGAGCTCTCCAGCCTAAAGCGCCAAGTGTCCCAGATGGTGGCCGCAATCTTCGGTAAGTCGTCTCACCGGCTTTCATCAAGTTTAGAATGTTTATATCTCATAATGTCATCCTTGTCGGCAACTTATCTGACTCTGTTAAACAGGTCCCAGAAGTGCCAACCTGAATCAGAGTGTGGTGACCAAGCTGAAGGCCGTATACACCCTGGTGGAGCAACTCTACACCGGGTCACAACGTGCCTTGGCTGTGGTGGGCCTCTCCAACGAGGTGCCGACTCACCTGGCGGAAGTCCTTCGCCGGCTCGCCATTCTGCCTCAACGGATCCAAGAACTGCGACGGGCCTCTGCAAGAGCCGGAGCGATCGCTGCGCTGAGCCGGGCCAAGGCGTTCTTGCCAGAGTTAGACCCGGCGGACATCGCCCTCGGCTACCCATGTCTGAAGGAAGACGGCACCGCCTTTGATCAGAAGGACTTCGCAGCTTGCGTGAAGGCCGTACGCCCGGTGGCTACTCTTATTGGCAACGATACCGATCTGACCAAGTATCAGCCGGGCTACGATGCAGAAAATCAGAGGATCCCTACTCCGTGCTATGAAGCCCTCAACTTGATCCCGCCGGCTCGTCAGCACACTTTCGCCCCGAAGATTGACCCAGCCAGGTTAATTGACGAGGAATCCCAATTCGAAGCTCTCAGCGGCATCGACTGGAAGTCATCAACTTTCCGGGTCTTGGGATCAGCCGGAGGAGAAGAGAGGAATGAGCCAGAGACTTCAACTCAGCAAGCGTTGTAACTCATCTGAAGTCTTATCAATCAATGCCTCACCCTTTTGGACTCAATGAGTCTTTGTAATAGAGTAGGACCAATACTTTTATCCTTGCCGTGCCATCGTGCACGCCTTGAATGTGAAAGTCTGATGAAGTTGTCTCCTTTATGTTTCTCCGGGTCATAATCAATCCTTTGTTTTCCTTAATCTCAAAATAGCTGCCTTTAACTATCCTGCATAGAAGGGCAAATCACAAGTCTCGAGGCGGCTCACCACCCTGAGAATCATAAGTTTTAGATATATAACCCGGAATATGAATAAAAAAGGACTGAGCTCCAATTATATCCTTAATGCAGCCGTAATATCATACTTAGCGGCCTGCAAGCATACTTCTGGTTTAGATAACCCGGGTAATAAGGTTGGCACCTCAATTCCGGTTTACCTGTCTTAATAACACCCATTGTGTCCAACTATGACTGGAAATAAAAGTTTAAACCGGCCAAGTAAGACCCGGCCGTACACCTTGAAATGATCAGAAGAACCCTATAATGAAACAAAAGAACTTAGGGGCTTCCGGTTCGAATACGACCAGAGACCCGGCCCAAAGGGGTTATGCTAAGATTCGAATACGATCATATAGCCCCTAGTGGGTGTGGCGATGCCAATCAAGAGGGTATCGACAGCTATGTTCTCTTTGGTTCGAATACGACCCATGTTTGAACAGGAAGCCCCCAAGTGATTTTAAGAATTGTTTAACGACGCTGATTCGAATACGATCCACGTCGGTTCCCAAAGGGGTGAAACCATGATTCAAATATGACCAAGGAAAACTCCCCAATGAGCTCGGCACTTTTCCAATCAAATGGGTATCGACAGCTATGTTCTCTTTGGTTCGAATACGACCCATGTTTGAACAGGAAGCCCCCAAGTGACCTTATTGCTTACGGCTAGATTCGAATACGATCATAAGCCGGATCCTCCTTCAAATCATCATGTAATCTTGCAATGAAAACAACACGTGCATATTTGGAGGAGAAAAAAGGACACAGGTCCTGCTTTATTGCTTATCATAATATATACATGGCTGAGAGAAATATGTACATCACGAGAGCTGGTGGCTCAAGTGTGGTAAGGCCGAAGCTGAGCTATGTTCCACGGCCGACGGGTCTCTTCCTCCGACTTACGTGAATCTTTATGCTCCCGAATGTCAATGAGGTAATATGACCCGTTGTGCAAGTTCTTGGTGACCACAAAGGGTCCTTCCCAAGGCGGGGAGAGCTTGTGCGCATCTGTTTGATCCTGGATGAGCCGGAGCACGAGATCGCCTTCCTGGAAGACCCGAGTTTTAACCCGGCGACTATGATAACGGCGCAGGTCTTTTTGGTAAATCGCGGAGCGAGCTGCGGCCACATCACGCTGTTCGTCCAACAAGTCAAGAGCATCTTGGCGCGCCTGCTCATTGTCCGCCTCGACATAAGCCGCCACTCGAGGTGAGTCATGACGGATGTCACTGGGGAGGACGGCCTCTGCCCCATAAACCATGAAGAAAGGCGTGAAGCCTGTAGATCTGTTAGGAGTGGTGTTGATGCTCCATAACATGGAGGGCAACTCCTCCACCCAACAACCCGGCGTCCGTTGCAAAGGGACGAAAAGCCGGGGCTTGATGCCCTTCAGAATCTCCTGATTAGCCCTCTCAGCTTGACCATTAGACTAAGGATGAGCAACTGAGGAGACATCAAGTCGGATATGCTCTCGTTGACAAAACTCTTCCATGACGCCTTTGGATAGATTGGTGCCATGTCAGTTATAATGCTGTGCGGAAAGCCAAAGCGAAAAATCACCTTTTTCATAAATTGAACCGCCGTGGCTGCATCGCACTTGCTAACTGGCTCAGCTTCCACCCATTTTGTGAATTTATCAACTGCCACCAAGAGGTGGGTCTTCTTATCTTTGGACCTTTTAAAAGGCCCAACCATATCAAGCCCCCAGACCGCAAAGGGCCAAGTGATTGGGATCATCTTCAGCTCCTGAGCCGGCACATGAGCCCGTCGTGCGAACCTCTGGCAACCATCACATTTACTGACCAAGTCCTCCGCAGCAGCATGAGCCGTCAGCCAATAAAAGCTATGGCGGAAAGCCTTGGCTACAAGAGACTTTGAACCGGCGTGATGGCCACAATCCCCTTCATGAATCTCATGCAAGATCACTTGACCTTCCTCAGGGGAGACACACCGCTGAAACGCCCCTGTAACACTGCGATGATGCAACTCGCCATTGATAACAATCATTGACTTAGCCCGCCGGGTTATTTGTCTGGCCAAAGTTTCATCCTCAGGCAACTCACCCCGGGTCATGTAAGCCAAATAGGGCATTGTCCAGTCCGGTATGACGTGGAGAGCCGCCACCAGTCGTGCCTCCGGGTCAGGGACAGCCAAGTCTTCCTCCGTAGGCAGCTTAACAGAAGGATTATACAGGACATCCAGGAAAGTATTAGGTGGCACCGGCTTTCGCTGAGAGCCTAGCCGGCTTAACGCATCAGCCGCCTCGTTCTTCCTGCGATCAATGTGCTCTACTTGGTAACCCTGAAAGTGCCCAGCAATGGCGTCAACTTCGCGGCGATAAGCCGCCATGAGAGGGTCCTTAGAGTCCCACTTGCCTGATACTTGTTGAGCCACCAAGTCTGAGTCACTGAAACACCTTACCCGGCTCAAGCTCATCTCCTTTGCCATCCAAAGACCGTGGAGCAAGGCCTCGTACTCAGCCGCATTGTTAGTGCAAGGAAACATCAACCATAACACATAATGGAACTTGTCACCTTTAGGGGAAGCCAATACAACTCCAGCCCCCGAGCCCTCCAACTGCCTGGACCCATCGAAGTGAATAGTCCAATATGTGTTATCCGGCTTTTGCTCGGGCATTTGTGACTCTGTCCAATCATTGATGAAATCCACCAAAGCCTGAGATTTGACAGCAGTGCGTGGCACATATTTGAGACCGTGAGGTCCCAGCTCTATAGCCCACTTAGCCACTCTCCCTGTGGCCTCTCTGTTTTGAATGATGTCACCAAGAGGGGCAGAACTGACCACAGTGATGGGATGACCCTGGAAATAATGCTTAAGTTTCCGGCTTGCCATGAACACACCGTAAACAAGCTTCTGCCAATGCGGGTACCGCTGTTTGGACTCGATGAGCACTTCGCTGACATAATAAACCGGCCGCTGAACCGGATACTCCTTACCCTCTTCCTTGCGCTCCACAACCATAGCTACACTGACAGCCCGTGTGTTCGCCGCCACATATAATAATAAGGGCTCCTTATCAACCGGAGCAGCAAGGACTGGAGGCTCTGCCAGTTGCTTCTTCAACTCCTCAAAGGCAGTATTAGCTGCATCATTCCAGACAAAGTTATCAGTTTTCTTCATCAACTGATATAATGGCATGGCCTTCTCTCCCAAACGGCTTATGAACCGGCTTAAAGCAGCGATGCGACCCGCCAAGCGCTGAACGTCATTTATACACGCCGGTTTAGCCAGGGAGGTGACGGCCTTGATCTTCTCCGGGTTAGCTTCAATGCCTCTGTCAGAAACCAAAAAGCCCAAGAGTTTGCCTGCAGGAACACCAAAAACACACTTGGCCGGGTTAAGCATCATCTTGTAGACCCGGAGGTTATCAAAGGTCTCCCTTAAATCATCTATCAGGGTTTCCTCCTTTATGGATTTAACCACAATATCGTCCACATAAGCATGAACATTGCGCCCAATCTGGTTATGAAGACAGTTCTGTACACAACGCTGATAAGTCGCCTGTGCACACTTGAGTCCAAAAGGCATAGATACATAGCAGAAGGCTCCAAAGGGAGTGATGAACGTCGTCTTCTCCTGGTCCTTAGCTGCCATTTTAATCTGATGATATCCAGAATAAGCGTCTAAGAAACTTAAGCGCGCACAACCCGCCGTAGCATCAATAATTTGACCAATACGGGGAAGTGCAAAAGGATCAGCCGGACACGCCTTGTTTAAGTCCGTGTAGTCCACACACATCCGCCAAGTGCCGTTCTTCTTGAGTACGAGCACCGGGTTAGCTAACCATTCCGGGTGAAAGACTTCAACAATAAACCCGGCCGCCAAGAGCCGGGCCACCTCTTCACCAATAGCTTTCCGCCTCTCTTCATTAAACCGCCGAAGGAACTGCCTGACCGGCTTAAATTTCGGATCAACATTGAGAGTGTGCTCAGTGAGTTCTCTAGGTACACCTGGCATGTCTGAAGGTTTCCATGCAAAGATGTCCCTATTCTCACGGATGAACTCGATGAGCGCGCTTTCCTATTGCGGATCCAGATTGGCACTGATACTAAACTGTTGAGATGAATCTCCTGGAACAAAATCAACAAGCTTAGTTTCATCAGCTGACTTAAATTTCATCGCCGGCTCATTCTCCGTAGTTGGCTTTTTTAGAGAGGTCATATCTGTTGGGTCAACATTATCTTTGTAAAACTTCAACTCCTCTGTTGCACAAACAGATTCTGCATAAGCCGCATCGCCTTCCTCACACTCTAGAGCCACTTTCCGGCTGCCGTGAACCGTAATGGTCCCATTGTGACCCGGCATCTTGAGCTGTAAGTACACATAACATGGCCGTGCCATGAATTTGGCGTAAGCCGGCCGTCCAAATATAGCATGGTACGGGCTTCTTATCTTGACCACCTCAAAGGCCAATTTCTCCACCCTGTAGTTGTTCTCATCTCCAAAGGCCACTTCCAATTCAATCTTGCCGACTGGATAAGCCGACTTACTAGGTACCACACCGTGGAAAATAGTGTTGGACTGGCTGAGGTTTTTATCAATCAACCCCATACGATGGAAAGTCTCATAATAGAGGATGTTGATGCTACTGCCTCCGTCCATGAGCACCTTAGTGAACTTATATCCTCCCACCTGAGGAGCCACCACTAGGGCCAAGTGACCCGGATTATCCACCCGTGGAGGGTGATCCTCCCTACTCCACACTATAGGCTGCTCAGACCACCGCAAGTAGCGTGGAACCGCCGGCTCAACAGCATTCACAGCCCTCTTATGAAGCTTCTGATCTCGCTTACACAAACTGGTGGTAAACACATGATATTGTCCATCGCTAAGCTGCTTTGGATTAGTCTGATAACCCCCTGCTGCTGTTGATGACCCTGACCAGACTGTTGATTAAAGCCCCCTTGACCGTTCGGAGGATTAGAATTTGAGCCGCCGCCCGGGCCATGAAAACCGCCGGCGCCTGAGCCGCCGCCCGGGCCATTGTAGCTCTTAAAGGCCTTCATGATTGCACAATCCTTCCATAGATGAGTCGCTGGCTTCTCCCTAGAGCCATGCCTTGGACAAGGCTCATTCAACAGTTGCTCCAGCGTCGGGCCTGACCCGCCGCCTCGGGGAGGGGGCCTCCCCTTGCGTCGCTGGTTATTACCTTGTGAGCTGGCGTTGGCTACAAACTCTAGGCTGCCATCGGCCTTGCGCTTGCCTCCTCCTTGGTTCCCCGGGTTATGCTGAGGGCCCTTGCCATTGCCATTCTTCTTTCCCTTCCCCGCCCTTTCATCATCTGAAGGGGGATCCTTGGTACCATCAGAATCGGCGTACTTGACAAGAGCCGCCATTAGTGTACCCATATCACTGCAGTCGCGCTTAAGCCGCCCGAGTTTCATCTTCAGGGGCACGAAACGACAATTCTGTTCCAGCATTAAGACTGCATAGCCGGCATCCATCTTATCTGACGAATGTATGATCTCCTTGACTCGGCGAACCCAATGCGTCGTGGATTCACCCTCCTGCTGCTTACAGTTAGTCAAATCCACAATTGACATAGACTGCCTGCAGGTATCCTTAAAGTTTTGGATGAACCGGGCTTTCAGCTCAGCCCAAGACCCGATGGAGTTCGGTGGTAGCCCTTTCAACCAAGTGCGGGCAGTCCCATCCAACATCATGGTGAAGTACTTGGCCATTGCTGCCTCACTGACCTCCAGTAGTTCCATGGCCATCTCGTAACTCTCGATCCAGGCTGCGGGTTGTAAGTCAGCCGTGTAGTTGGGCACCTTCCTAGGGCCTTTGAAGTCCTTGGGTAAACGTTCATTGCGGATAGTTGGTACTAAGCAAGGGACACCCCCAGTCCTGGTAGGGATACCCACATCGACGGATGTCGTCGGATAAGCCGGGGGAGTCTGGTAGGCCGTCAACTGAGGCACCTGCTCCGCCTCTTGTCGCGCTCTGTCTTGGTCTGCTGCGTGAAAGGCTCCGTTATGAGCCGGGCCATGGCCAGGGGGCGGGTCATGGCGTCGGACGTTCCTTGAGCCGGTCGCTGAGACCATGTGCCGGCTGTAACTCGGGCTCCGGCCTGGACGAGGGGTCGAGTGGATCCTGTCCCGGCTGTAGGAGTACGCCTCTTGCTGTGCCAGTGCTGTCTGAAGGAGTTCCCTAACCCGGCGGGTTTCAATAGCTGTCGGAGAGTCGCCGTCGACCGGGAGAGCCGCCAGCCGTGCTGCCGCAGCAACCATGTTCTCCAGTGGGTTGTTATAATGACCCGGTGGTATTGGCACGTACTGAGGCGGGGCAGGGGGCATCTGGGGAGGCCCCATTACTTGTGGCTGAATAGGGGTCCCCGACCCGGGCACTATGACCCCTGGCGGGTTACTAGACCCTGCACCTGGCATGTTGAAGAGGTTGCGTGGATCGTAAACCGGAGGGAGTCGAGATTGGGCCTTTTGATGCCTCCTTCTCAGGACCTCATTGCACGCATTTTGATCCATCGTGAGCCGGAAGGACTGCGCTTGAATCAACTGGGTTTGGGCATCGAGAGCCGCCCGCTCTGCAGCCATCCTGATCCCTTCCGCTGCCAGATCCTCCTTAGCCTTCACTAGATCCAATTTTAACTATGCTACCTCCGCATCATGCTGAGCTTGATCCGCTGGGTCAACCGTGGCGGTTAACAGGGCCGTCATCTTGTCCGTGAGATCCATCAGTACCTGAGCCGGAGAAGGACCGGGTTTCCTACTCCGGCCACGGGGTTCTGAACTGGCTGTGCGCCGGCCATAAAGATTCCCACCCGGCTTGGCGGCTCAAATAGGTCCGGCATACTGTCACCATCGGAACAACCCATGAGCCTGCCATCTTGAAGTTGATACAATGAGTTTGACTCATCGGTGGCCGACTCGCTGTCAGAGCCGGCGGCCATCTCATCACCAGATCCAGATCGATCAGAGAGTCCTCCGTGGATACACCCCACAAAAGCATGCTTTACGGCAGGCCGGGCCCGAGCGGGTCGTGCGCGTTGAGCTACCTCGATGAGATCGGTGCAGAGATCCGGCTCAGGGCCCGGCTCCCCAATCTTGCCGATGAACACATGAATTCCACCGAAGGGGACCCGGTACCCGTACTCAATTGAGCCGGCGTCGGGGCCCCAGTCTGCATCGTCGATGTAAAGGTTGCCGCGACGACTCTTGGTCATCCGGCCCACAGCGTATCCCTTGAGCCCTTCGAAGCTGCCCTTCAAGAACTCAAATCCACCGTGCGCTGGCCCCACGGTGGGCGCCAACTGTCATGGAATTGTCACGGCAGATGTCCTCGAGCTAGGACTTAGTCGTGGAGCCATCGCAACTAGGAAGCTTGAAGGGGTTAAGTGGGACAAGGAACACGAGGGTTATACTGGTTCGGCCCCTTACGGTGAAGGTAAAGCCTACGTCCAGTTTGAGGTGTTATTGATTAGGGTTTCGATGACCAGGGAGCTTAACTGCTATGCCTGGCTCTCGACGAGATCTTTCCTGTCCTAAACCGCTGCCGGGTCGTCCCTTTTTATAAGGAGGCTGACGCCCAGCAGCTCTCAGAGTCCCGGCCGGCTCATAAGAGTGTCCGGCTCGAACTCTCAACTATTCTTGCCTTACACTACAAGTTCTACCATAATAATGATTGTAACTACGGGCCTTAAGCCATATCCGGGTCTTAAGCCCATCTCTGGCCCATCGTCTTCAAGCTTGGCTCCAGGCTTCTGGCAACGACCATATGAGTAACCCGGCCCCTCCTGGCGGGTGACTCTAAGGTCTATATCCTCAACAGACGCTGTGGTTCGGCGCTTAGATCGGAATCAACCGCGATCTGAATCGCTACGAGTACGACTCCTTCATCCGCGTTCTTGCAACGCTTCCGCATCGCGATATACAATGGTATTTAGATGCACTCCCCTTCCCCTCGTTGCTAGATTACTCCATAGATTGATCTTGGTGATGCGTAGAAAATTTTGAATTTCTGCTACGTTCCCCAACAGTGGCATCATGAGCTAGGTCTATGCGTAGTTTCTATGCACGAGTAGAACACAAAGTAGTTGTGGGCATCGATTTTGTCAATTTACTTGCCGTTACTAGTCTTATCTTGATTCGGCGGCATCGTGGGATGAAGCGGCCCGGACCGACCTTACACGTACACTTACATGAGACAGGTTCCACCGACTGACATGCACTAGTTGCATAAGGTGGCTAGCGGGTGTCTGTCTCTCCCACTTTAGTCGGATCGGATTCGATGAAAAGGGTCCTTATGAAGGGTAAATAGAAATTGACATATCACGTTGTGGATTTTGCGTAGGTAAGAAACGTTCTTGCTAGAAACCCATAGCAGCCACGTAAAACATGCAACAACAATTAGAGGACGTCTAACTTGTTTTTGCAGGGTATGCTATGTGATGTGATATGGCCAAAAGGATATGATGAATGATATATGTGATGTATGAGACTGATCATGTTCTTGTAATAGGAATCACGACTTGTATGTCGATGAGTATGACAACCGGCAGGAGCCATAGGAGTTGTCTTAATTTATTTTATGACCTGCGTGTCAATGAAAACACCATGTAATTACTTTACTTTATTGCTAACCGTTAGCCATAGTAGTAGAAGTAATAGTTGGTGAGACAACTTCATGAAGACACGATGATGGAGATCATGGTGTCACGCCGGTGACAAAGGTGATCATGCCGCGCCTCAAAGATGGAGATCAAAGGCGCAAGATGATATTGGCCATATCACGTAACTTTATGATTTGCATGTGATGTTTATCATGTTTACATCTTATTTGCTTAGAACGACGGTAGCATAAATAAGATGATCCCTCACTAAAATTTCAAGAGACGTGTTCCCCCTAACTGTGCACCGTTGCGAAGGTTCGTTGTTTCGAAGCACCATGTGATGATCAGGTGTGATAGATTCTAACGTTCGAATACAACGGGTGTTGACGAGCCTAGCATGTACAGACATGGCCTCGGAACACATGCGAAACACTTAGGTTCACTTGACGAGCCTAGCATGTACAGACATGGCCTCGGAACACAAGAGATCGAAAGGTCGAACATGAGTCGTATAGTAGATACGATCAACATGGAGATGTTCACCGATGATGACTAGTCCGTCTCACGTGATGATCGGACACGGCCTAGTTTGACTCTGATCATGTATCACTTAGATGACTAGAGGGATGTCTATCTGAGTGGGAGTTCGTTAAATAATCAGATGAACTTAATTATCATGAACATAGTCAAAAGGTCTTTGCAAATTATGTCATAGCTTACGCTTTAGTTCTACTGTTTAAGATATGTTCCTAGAGAAAATTTAGTTGAAAGTTGGTAGTAGCAATTATGCGGACTGGGTCCGTAAACTGAGGATTGTCCTCATTGCTGCACAGAAGGCTTATGTCCTTAATGCACCGCTCGGTGTGCTGAACCTCAGCGTCGTATGTAGATGTTGTGGAACATCTGACATACACGTTTTGATGACTACGTGATAGTTCAGTGCGTAATGCTAACGGTTTAGAATTGTGGCACCAAAGACGGTTTTGAAACGTCGCAGAACATATGAGATGTTCCGAAGACTGAAATTGGGATTTCAGACTAGTGCCCACGTCAAGAGGTATGAGACCTCTGACAAGTTTCTTAAGCCTGCAAACTAAGGGAGAAAAGCTCAATCGTTGAGCATGTGCTCAGATTGTCTGAGTACTGCAATCGCTTGAATCGAGTGGGAGTTAATCTTCCAGATGAGATAGTGATGGTTCTCCATAGTCACTGCCACCAAGCTATTAGAGCTTCGTGATGAACTATAACATATCAGGGATAGACATGATGATCTTTGAGCAACTCGCGATGTTTGACACCACGAAAGTAGAAATCAAATAGGAGCATCAATTGTTGATGGTTAGTAAAACCACTAGTTTCAAGAAGGGCAAGGGCAAAAGGGATACTTCATGAAACAGCAAATCATTTGCTGCTCTAGTGAAGAATCCCAAGGTTGAACCCAAACCCGAGACTAAGTGCTTCTGAAATGAGGGGAACAGTCACTGAAGCAGAACTACCCTAGATACTTGGTAGATGAGAAGGCAGGCAAGGTCGACAGAAGTATATTGGATATACATTATATGTATGTGTACTTTACTAGTACTCCTAGCAGCACCAGGGTATTAGATACCGGTTCGGTTGCTAAGTGTTAGTAACTCGAAATAAAAGCTGCGGAATAAACGGAGACTAGCTAAAGGTGAGATGACGATATGTGTTGGAAGTGTTTCCAAGGTTGAGGTGATCAAGCATCGCATGCTCCCTCTACCATCGAGATTGGTGTTAAACCTAAATAAATTGTTATTTGGTGTTTGCGTTCAGCATAAACATGATTGGATTATGTTTATCGCAATACGGTTATTCATTTAAGGAGAATAATGGTTACTCTGTTTATTTGAATAATACCTTCAATGGTCTTGCACCTAAAATGAATCTCGATCGCAGTGATACACATGTTCGTGCCAAAAGATATGATAGTACCACATACTTGTGGCACTGCCATTTGAGTCATATTGGTATAGAACGCATGAAGAAGCTCCATGTAGATGGATCTTTGGACTCACTCGTTTTTGAAAAGATTGAGACATGCGAACCATGTCTATTGGTATATATGCATGAAGAAACTCCATGCAGATGGATCATTTGGACTCACTTGATTTTGAATCACTTGAGACATGCAAATCATACCACATGGGCAAGATGACTGAAAGGCCTCGTTTTCAGTAAGATGGAACAAGAGAGCAACTTGTTGGAAGTAATACATTTGATGTGTATAGTCCAATGAGTGCTGAGGCACGCAGTGGATATCGATGTGTTCTTACTTCACAGATGATTTGAGTAGATGCTGAGAATATTTACTTGATGAAACACAAGTTTGAATTATTGAAAGGTTCAAGTAATTTCAGAATGAAGTTGAAGATCGTCGTGACAAGAGGATAAAATGTCTATGATATGATCATAGAGATATCTGAGTTACGAGTTTGGCACACAATTAAGACATTGTGGAAAGTGTTTCAGAATTAATACCGCCTGGAACACCACAGTGTGATGGTGTGTCCGAACATCATAACTGCACCCTATTGGATATGGTGCATACCATGATGTCTCTTTACCACTATCGTTTATGGGTTAGGCATTAGAGACAACCGCATTCACTTTAAATAGGGCACCACGCAATTCCGTTGAGACGATACCGTTTAGAGAAACCTAAGTTGTCGTTTCTTAAAAGTTTGGGGCTGTGACGCTTATGTGAAAAAGTTTCAGGCTAATAAGCTCGAACCCAAAGCGGATAAATGCATCTTCATAGAATACCCAAAACAGTTGGGTATACCTCCTATTTCAGATCCGGAAGCAAGGTGATTGTTTCTAGAAACGGGTCCTTTCTCGAGGAAAAGTTTCTCTCGAAAGAATTGAGTGGGAGGATGGTAGAGACTTGATGAGGTTATTGAACCGCCACTTCAACTAGTGTGTAGCAGGGCACAAGAAGTTGTTCCTGTGGCACCTACACCAATTGAAGTGGAAGCTTATGATAGTGATCATGAAACTTCGGATCAAGTCACCACCAAACCTCGTAGGAAGATAAGGATGCATACTACTCCAGAGTGGTACGTAATCCTGTCTTGGAAGTCATGTTGCTAGACAACAATGAACCTATGAGCTATGGAGAAGCGATGGTGGGCCCGGATTCCGACGAATGGCTCGAGGCCATAAAATCCGAGAGAGGATCCATGTATAAAACAAGGTATAGACTTTGGAAGAAATACTTGATAGTCGTAAGGCTATTGGGTGCAGATGGATTTTAAAAGGAAGACAGACAATGATGGTAAGTGTCACCATTAAGAAAGCTCGGCTTGTCGTTAAGATGTTTTCCGACAAGTTCAAGGAGTTGACTATGATGAGATTTTCTCATCCGTAGCGATGCTTAAGTCCGTCGGAATCATGTTAGCATTAGCTGCATTTATGAAATCTGGCAGATGGATGTCAAAACAAGTTTCCTTACTAGTTTTCGTAAGGAAAGGTTGTATGTGATACAATCAGAAAGGTTTTGTCGATCCTAAGGATGCTAACAAGTATGCAAAGCTCCAGCAATCCTTCTAAGGACTGGAGTAAGCATCTCGGAGTTGGAATGTACGCTTTGATGAGATGATCAAAGATTTTGGGTTTATACAAAGTTTATGAGAAACTTGTATTTCCAAAGAAGTGAGTGGGAGCACTATAGAATTTCTGATGAGTATATGTTGCTGACATATTGTTGATCAGAGATGATGTAAAATTTCTGGATAGCATACAGGGTTATTTGAAAAAGTGTTTTTCAATGGAAAACCTGGATTAAGCTACTTGAACATTGAGCATCAAGATCTATAAGGATAGATCAAAACGCTTAATAGTACTTTCAAATGAATACATACCGTGACAAGTTTTTGAAGGAGTTCAAAATAGATCAGCAAAGAAGGAGTTCTTGGCTGTGTTACAAGGTGTGAGTATTGAGTAAGACTCAAGACCTGACCACGGCAGAAGAGAGAGAAAGGACGAAGGTCGTCCCCTATGCTTTAGACGTAGGCTCTACAGTATGCTATGCTGTGTACCGCACATGAAGTGTGCCTTGCCATGAGTTGTCAAGGGGTACAATAGTGATCCGGGAATGGATCACATGACAGCGGTCGAACTTATCCTTAGTATCTAGTGGACTAAGGAATTTCTCGATTATGGAGGTGAAAAGGAGTTCGTCGTAAAGGGTTACATCAATGCAAACTTTGACACTAATCCGGATGACTCTGAGTAGTAAACCGGATTCGTATAGTAGAGCAGTTATTTGAAATGGCTCCAAGTAGCGCATGGTAGCTGCATCCACAAGATGACATAGATATTCGTAAAGCACACACGGATCTGAAAGGTTCAGACCCGTTGACTAATAACATCTCTCACAAGCAAGATATGAACAAACCCCATGGGTGTTGGATTCATTGCATTCACATGGTGGTGTGAACTCTTGGGTATTAATCACATGGCGATGTGAACTAGATTATTGACTCTAGTGCAAGTGGGAGACTGTTAGAAATATGCCCTAGAGGCAATAATAAATTGGTTATTATTATATTTCCTTGTTCATGATAATCGTTTATTATCCATGCTAAAATTGTATTGATAGGAAACTCAGATACATGTGTGGATACATAGACAACACCATGTCCCTAGTAAGCCTCTAGTTGACTAGCTCGTTGATCAATAGATGGTTACGGTTTCCAGACCATGGACATTGGATGTCGTTGATAACGGGATCACATCATTAGGAGAATGATGTGATGGACAAGACCCAATCCTAAGCCTAGCACAAGATCGTGTAGTTCGTTTGCTAAGAGCTTTTTTAATGTCAAGTATCATTTCCGTAGACCATGAGATTGTGCAACTCCCGGATACTGTAGGAATGCTTTGGGTGTACCAAACGTCACAACGTAACTGGGTGGCTATAAAGGTGCACTACAGGTATCTCCGAAAGTGTCTGTTGGGTTGGCACGAATCGAGACTGGGATTTGTCACTCCGTGTAAACGGAGAGGTAACTCTGGGCCCACTCGGTAGGACATCATCATAATGTGCACAATGTGACCAAGGAGTTGATCACGGGATGATGTGTTACGGAACGAGTAAAGAGACTTGCCGGTAACGAGATTGAACAAGGTATCGGGATACCGACGATCGAATCTCAGGCAAGTAACATACCGATTGACAAAGGGAATTGTATACGGGATTGATTGAATCCCCGACATCGTGGTTCATCCGATGAGATCATCGTGGAACATGTGGGAGCCAACATGGGTATCCAGATCCCGCTGTTGGTTATTGACCGGAGAACGTCTCGGTCATGTCTGCATGGTTCCCGAACCCGTAGGGTCTACACACTTAAGGTTCGATGACGCTAGGGTTATAGGGAATAGATATACGTGGTTACCGAATGTTGTTCAGAGTCCCGGATGAGATCCCGGACGTCACGAGGAGTTCCGGAATGGTCCGGAGGTAAAGATTTATATATGGGAAGTCCTGTTTTGGCTACCCGAAGAGTTTCGGGCGTCACCGGTAATGTACCGGGACCACCGGAAGGGTCCGGGGGTCCACCGGGAGGGGCCACCAGCCCCAGAGGCCTACGTGGGCCAATAGTGGGAAGGGACCAGCCCCTAGGTGGGCTGGGGCGCCTCCCACCAAGGCCCAAGGCGCCCTCAAGAGGAGAGGGGGCAAACCCTAGGAGCAGATGGGCCCTAAGGCCCACCCTAGGTGCGCCCCCCTCTCTCCCCCTTGGCCGCCACCCAGATGGGATCTGGGGGCTGGCCGCACCCCTTGGGGGGGAACCCTAGATGGGGGCGCAGCCCCTCCCCCTCCCCTATATATAGTGGGGGTTTTGG
Organism: Triticum aestivum; assembly: GCF_018294505.1. Classification (NCBI taxonomy): domain Eukaryota; kingdom Viridiplantae; phylum Streptophyta; class Magnoliopsida; order Poales; family Poaceae; genus Triticum; species Triticum aestivum. The sequence goes on from NC_057802.1 coordinate 505,295,347, forward strand.
GGCTGCCAAAGACATGAGAACATCTCTCTCTCGGCGCAACCCTACCCCTCTCCCTCCTCGTCTCTCGCAGTGCTTGGCGAAGCCCTGCTGGAGTGCCACGCTCCTCCATCACCACCATGCCGTTGTGCTGCTGCTGGACGGAGTCTTCCCCAACCTCTCCCTCTCTCCTTGCTGGATCAAGGCGTGGGAGACGTCACCGGGCTGCACGTGTGTTGAACGCGGAGACGCCGTGGTTCGGCGCTTAGATCGGAATCAACCGTGATCTGAATCGCTATGAGTACGACTCCTTCATCCGCGTTCTTGCAACGCTTCCGCATCACGATCTACAATGGTATGTAGATGCACTCCCCTTCCCCTCGTTGCTAGATTACTCCATAGATTGATCTTGGTGATGCGTAGAAAATTTTGAATTTCTGCTACGTTCCCCAACAGAACCGAAGTGTGAAATAATGGTTGCTTCGTCCGTCTGGGAAGGTGCGGCATTGTGATTTGACGTCTCATTGCTCATTACTACTACTGGGCCGGTACGAGTGGGGTGTGTCCCCCCTGCTGTTCTGCACTATTATTTGGTGCTTGACACGTCGACCCGGTTGCTATATGTCCCACATGTCGGCGACAGGAAGTACAGAATTCATGAAAGGGAGCGTCGACGGAGGAGTATACTACAGAATTCATGAAAGGGAGCGACTTAGTTTTGGAAAAATCTGTTTTTACGGAGTACGTACCCACTAGGGTTTATAGGGCTCATCTAAAAAACATTCGTTTTTCCGTTTGATAAGTCTCAATTCTACTATACTAGTAGTAGTACCATTACATGTTGGATTTTGAGGTGCGTTAGATCACCCGACGCAAGCAGTGTCAAGAGGAAACTAACCAATGCATGTACAAGTTCATGGAAATTTAGTGGTCATTCATGCATTCGTTCTAATTAATGCCTCGGTAAACATAACTTCTTGAGAAAAACGAGCGTACTAATTACTTGTGCAAACTACGAAATTAATTCGACCACTCACCGTCTACCTTGGTTGGAGAGATTTTGAAATTGAGCCATAAACTGGAAAGGAGGGAGTAGTAACTTTTGTCTCGATTACTATTTGTGGCCTTGTATAGATGCAAAATGTATTTTTTTATAGTGGCCTTCTATAAGTAAATGGAGGGAGTACTAACCAAAGTACGTAGTAGGGACGAGGAGTAAACGGAGGGAGTAGTAAAATTTTCTCCTCGTGCTGCGAGCCACCGCGCGCGTGGGCGAGGGAGCGGGCGTAAAGGCGTACAGTAGTAGTAGTACTACTACTACTACTCGTAAGCAAGCTTCACCTCATCCTGCGAGCCACCGCGCCCGTGGGCGGGCGAGACGGCTTACTAAGCAAGCTTCTCCTCGTTCTGCGAGTTGACGAGACACATCAAAAGTACTACAGTGTATAGAGCCTTGCCTCTAAGGTAGGCCCCACATGGTTTGCCTCTTTTTTTAATTTAACATAACGCGTCAAGTCGCAATTTGTTTGTTCACCCGTGGTAGACGATCCTCCCTCCACCAAGTGGACAACCAGTACACGTGCCAAATTACCACGTGGGCTGCCTTTTTCATACAGAAATGAGCTCCACTGTGTACCCGCGCGGGTGTGGTTGGGAAAGAGACAGGAGTACGTGCGTCGTGCGTGCACCTCTTCTCTTCGTGCACGTCCCCCACCTACGTGGGTGTGTGTGAGAGAGATACAAACCTAGACATAATGCGCCGTCCATCCCCATGCCTCCGCCCAGTCCAACCACCAGTCACCACCACGCTCCACTCCTCCTCACCTTATCTGTCATCTTTCTCCCTCCATTTTTATATACAAGGGGCCACTATCAAAATTACAATTTGCAGATATACAAGGCCACTAACACTAATCGATGCAATATTAATGGTGTTTGCCTCGTGGTACTAGCAAAGGAGGACATTAATTATCCCTTGCATGCATGCGCGAGTTTGTAAAAAAATGCATCTTGATGTTCCGTGCAATGCACGGGCATCTTGCTAGTCCATGAAAACAACACATGGCAAAATTCCACGGCGAACGAGGGATTTAAATCTGTTGGGAGGGGCTGTTTGGATCTTGCCCGGGATAGCCAAAATATTGGCGACCCTTTTGTCCACCGGTGCCTTTGCCACCGATGAAAGAGGAATGGCTCGGGTGCTCATGCTGTCATGCATCCTCCAGCGCGCACTTTGGAGACGAGCTCGCACGAGCTGTGTTTTTTTGTCCCACAACGCCGCACGAGCCGCCCGCAGACCGACCCGCGACCCGCAAATTACGCCATCCAACCGTAGGCGCACACATTATGACAGCAACTCAACCAACCGGACGAAATTCACGCAAACACGTAGACAAACTGATATTTCATATAAACAATGACGGAAATCATATAAAATACCGGATTTTCATACAAACATGACGGATTTCATTACATTCAAATGAACTATGCGGTGCTAGTTCTGGACAGCACAGGTATATAATACCTGGCCTAAATGGGCGCCCGCCGATCGATTTGTGTTCCTCATGTCCGGCAGCACGATCACCGGACTGCCGGGAGCCCCGGAGGTATATGCTTCAGCGCAAAGGACGGCTCGCTTCCCCACTGCCCAACTGATATCATTGGCTGGTGCCGAAGATGATGGTGGCCGGCACCAGTTCGAGTTCATCACCGGCCACTACTTCGCCATGGCCGGCACCGGCTCGAGTTCATCCTAACTTTCCCCTCTTCCGTGGAGCCCATGCGGGGTCGACGAAGGTCCTCGCAACAAAAGGATCCGGCAAGACACCTGCTATGTATGCCGGCGTCACCTCCGCGGTGGCCTTCATGGGACCCAAGTGGCGGCGGCCTCCCGTGTTCTACTTCTCCTCGATGATGGCGGCGGACGCGGAGGCGCTGGCCACTGACTCGTCGCTCTCCACGCACCCGGCTTCTATCGCTGCTTGCATGGCGCGGCCGCTGGCATGGGAGTCTCGGCCACAGAGACGGGAGGCGCGGTACGAGGCAGCGGCGTGGACGTCAGCAACGATGCCCGTGCACCGCTCCTCGTCGAGCTGGCCTGGAGCGGCAAGTTGCTGAACCGCGCGCCGGCTTGGGGCGGCAACTAGCTCCGTCGGGCGAGGGAAGGGAGGTGGATCACCGAGCTGCATAGCTCGTATCCGGCGGGCTACCCAGCCGGCTTGGATGCGGAATAACTACTCTTCGTAAGCCATTGTAAGAGTGGACAAAATGGTGGAGGAGATAGGGGAGCGGCGGAGGTGTGCGATTCTTAGCCGGCGTTTGGCCTCGTTTAAATAGGAGATTAAATAGACGTCGGACGGGAGGAGCTCGGCCGGCGTTGCTTTTAACACCGGCCCGGTCATGAACGGACGTGTGTCCAGAGTGGGTTTCTCGGCTTCCACACGGGCGGGTTCCATGGAGGCGTTTGAATGCGGCACGGAGGCGTGTTCAGCCGGGCGTGCCGTGAGTGGCGCCCGCGACTCTGACCTAGGACACCGTGCCGTTCTTCCACTGACGTGTGGGCTCTTTGGGTGCATGGCCTGCATGTCAGTGACCCAACGCAGGCAGCGCACAGCAGAGGAACCTTTGGTGGGCCAGGGCGGTCAGAAGCGGGCATTTCATAAACCGATGATTGTTCATTGAGTGTGTCGTCATCTTTTTCATGTAGATAAGCCTACTATGTTGACAGCTCGTTCGATACGTTGTGATTCATAAAGACCGCTGCAAACATCAATGTTCTGCTTATCACAGATAAGATTGATTAATACCCGTAACAATCCATGTCCTTAACAAAGGGTGCACGCACGTATAGGTTGAGCGTGTGTCTTGCGTCGTGTGCTGTGTGCATGCAGTCGTGCGAGTATTGCGTGCGTGCAAGGGTACGTCTCAGTGTTGCATGCATGGGTGCGTACGTGCGTGTGTTCGTGAGTGCATGTGTACGTGTCAATGTTGCACGCCAGCATGCGTGCGTGTGTACGTGTCAGTGTTGCATGCCTACATGCGTGCGTGTCTTGCGTGCGTGCATGTGTACGTGCGGGATGAGGCTACACGTCAGTCGACTGACTTTTTCATCTTTGGTCATTAGATTTTCCAGCCGTTGGATATGAAATCAAGGGCCTCCAGTTTATCATCAAACTCCACCCCCCCTGAGCCGCCAGCCACCACCGACCGAACCGCCAGCCCCCGCCGCCCGCGGCCGGCCCGCCCTCCCCGAAACCACTCCCCACCGCCGGTCCGCTGCC
>NC_057802.1:505300042-505454281 GCF_018294505.1 Triticum aestivum
CTTCGGGGATCCCCACCCCACCGCCCAATGAACGCCCCCCCAACCACCGGTGACTGCCAACCAGAGGTCTCACGACTTCGAATACCCACCGACCACTAATTTATTACCATTTCTGTCCTTCATATACGCACTGACGGGTGGGCCCTATGGTAATGTGCGCAGCTGAATGTGGACCGATTGACTGGTCAATTGATCGTGTTATCAACAAATTACGGAGCTGTATGGTGAGCCAGTGACCGTATGATCACCCTAAAATGTACTCCTATTTTATTAACACAGTACAGACTCAAACTACCATTTCTTTCTTTCATATACGGGCTGACAGGTGGGCCCCACGGTTACGCGCCCCGATGGTGCAACACTAGTTGCGCCGCGTGGAACGTTTGACTGGTCAATTGATTGTGTCATCAACAAAATACGGAGTTGTACGGGTGAGCCAGTGACCGTATAATCATGATATGTATTTGTTTAACACGGTACAGATGCAAGGGCTCATATATACGCGCAATCACTCACCGCTATAAGCGCACACACGCGAACCCTACCCCTATGAGCACCTTCGAGAGTGTGGGCCAGCATATATGATCTTGAGATTTTACGAAGTCACCATAGGTGCCTCAAGTCGAGTGGAACGTCTCCTCCCACTTTACGTACATCGCCGGAAAATACTGAAATTAACACAAGATAAATGCGAGCACCGGGACTTTAACCTTGGTGGGATCGAGAAACCACTGTCCTCTAACCATCCAACCACATGTTGGTTAGCACGACAAAATGTATGTGGTGACTGTGATGAGCTTATTCTGAAGTCCAGTGACCATATCATGCTTTCGCTTCAAATACAATGACCGTAAGTGTCGTCAAAAAAATACGGAGCACGCATCAAAAGCAAAGTCGTCAGTGTCATCAACAAAATATGGAGACGTATCGTGAGCTAGATACCGTTGTACTATTGTATATGCTTATTTTCTTAGTGGCCGATTGCGTGTGTGGTGTGGTGGGCACATCATTTCTAGTTGTGGTGGGTCAACATGAAGACTCATGGGTCGGTTCCATCCTGCGCCACATATAGGTTGGACCGAGACGTGTTATACAAAGACCCATGTGGAGGACTCGGCGTACAACACGAAGCTACCAGAGTCGTGGAGGACTCTATCCCCACTGGTGATAAGCTGACTATATATGATTTGTAACCCTAGGCCCTTAGTATGTTATACAAGCTTGGGGGCTAGTTCGTCGATAGTATACACACACGCACAATGCCTGGTATTCACGTGTACTTTGTACACACCCCTATCACTAATATACAGTACCAGGAGTAGGCTCTTTCTTCAACTGCAAGGGTCCGATCCGAACTAGGGTAAAACTTTGCCTCGTATTACCATCCAGCCTAACAGCCAGGGGTATCCTACTGAATGATATGATGAAATCATATCTGCCAACTACTAAGAGAGAGGTGTGTCGGGGGGCAATGTGTGCGAGAGAGGCCTAAAGATAATGTGCGTGCGGGAGACACGTAGGCACATATATGTGCGTATAGAGGGCTAGTAGAGACCGTGCATGTGTATATATGCATGTGAGAGAAATAGTGTTTTCCAACTGAGATTAGTGAAAAGAGTGGTACATAGTAGTCAGAAAGAGAGAGAGAAACAGAGAGAGCATGTGCGTGAGACACCCCGACACCCTCAGAGAGATTGTGAGCATGTGTGAAAGAGAAATGCCGATGCATATAAAGTGTGTGCACTTATGCGTTAGATAGAGAGATATATAACGCGTTTGTGAGAACGGGACGAGGCATAGTGCATCTACATGTAAAAGGCGGTTCTACGCATTAAATTAAAATATAAATGGCATTATTATTTTTGGATGAGATCATGAATTTTGCAAATTGCATATGGACGAAAATCGGTCTATCAGACACCCATACTCTATTGAATTCTAGCATGTGCATGTGTTTATTTCATATTATCGATCCATAGAGTGAGAGCGGTTTGAAATACAGGCAATGGATGCTTTTGCAATTCATATATAAACATTAATTAGTGCACTCCATGTTGTTAGTGTGAAGCACTTTATACATTTGTCACTTGCATGGATACATTCCAAATTGCTAGCTACGAAATAGAATACATGTCGAATTCAACATAAAGGGGGTTTCGAAGATTCGAATTCATAGGAAGTGCGTTCATCTATTTGAACCCGAGATAATGGCATTTGTAAATCAGATGTAAAAGGGGGCATCAATCTTTGTTGTGAGTTTGAACATGCTATATATATTCATACGCATATCTAACCTTTTTTTGCAACCAAGGAGATTATATCTGGAACCATGCATGAACTGAGGTAAGTTGCATATTTTTTAATATATACTCGTGTGCAATATATATTCAAATGTACCCCCTCCATTCCAAAATAATCGTAGCTTTAGGATTTTCAAGAGTAAAGATTTGTGAAGTTTGACAAATCCTGAAAGTTCAATTCAAGAGAACCGAAAACGTTAATGCTTCTGCTCCCAAATATTGAACGAAGTGCCAAAGAGGCCTCTGGTCACCCGAAACCGCACGAGACTAATGTTTTGGTGGTAGGAAATTACTGTCCTGACTCTGGCCTATGTAGCCTATCGGCCCGATGTCCAAAGGTCTAAACCGGGGTAGGTTTGTAACTTCACCAAGACGCCAGTCTCAACCGCCTCCGAGAAGCACTCATACGCCGTGGGCGCCTACCCATGCGCTCGGCCGAAATCTATCCCGCCCACATTTGCGACACCTGACAAGACTGTCCTACCCCCAACCCGCAATATGTCCGAAATTTTAGATGGGGGCAAAGTATGTAACTTTCCCCAAATTTCAAACAAGCGCGTCTCAAACCGAAACATTGTTCCCCCTTAGTTCCCCGCCTCCCTCCGTTTCCCCATTCATACTCCGTGGGCGCGAAAACGCCCTCTCCACCAGCCGCGAAACCCCAGCCTCCTCCGTCCTCCACCCCATAGCGGCCAATCCACCGCCGCCCTCCCCCATCACGCCGGAGCCGGTACCCCGACGTCATCGTCCAACGCAACTGCAACCGCAACGCCCTCAAGGACTTAGCAGCTGAAGCCGAGGCAGAGCTGCCTCCACGACGCCGACGCCGACGTGTGCCGTACCAGAACCACGCCGTCCTGCGCCTCACTGCTGCGGCACCACTATCGCAACCGTCCACCGCACCGGAGCTGTTCCCGCTACGCCGTCGTTCGCCGCCTCAGATCTGCTTCCCCGCCGCCGACAGATGACCACCGCACCACACTCAACAACTTGGCCATGGGTTCGTCCAAGGCTGCACCGTCCTCCACAACTTCTGGTTTCTGGCGAACAACAAGAAGATCGTCAGAAAAACAGAAGGAGGACACAGCACTGCCAGCAGAAAGAGGTACTCCTCTTCCCTTATTCGTGCAATCTTACGTCTCCGCTCACACCGTATTCATCCCACGAAAGAAACTAGTTGAGCGCTTCTTACTGCATCTTCTTCGTGATACTAAATGCACAAGGTTTCCTCCCTTTTACTATTTCACCTTTGCTAAAGGTCAGTAGCCCGCCTGGATTTCAATTCAGGGTCAGTCGAACCGCAATTAAAAGAAGTAGCACCCGCTTAGGCGCGCGGAGCACCTAGTCTGCCTGTTCCCCGGGGAAGCGGTGCATCGGTGTCTATCATAGGGGTGTGGGGCGCAGGAGCTGCTTGCGCCCGATCTGGAGGTCGGCGGGGCTTGAATGGATGGCCCGGGGGGTGGTGCCAAGCACGGCGGTGCGGTGAGGTCGAGGGGAGGGCACAGGCAGGGGAGGAATACTGGGCCGGTGGTCGCTGGCGTTTCGAGAAAGATCGTCAACACTGACTGGCTGGAGGTAGATGAAGGCGATCTGCCCGTTCTTTGTACATCGGACGGTGCAGAAAAAATGGACTGACCTATTTGCTTTTAGTCGACTATTATTTTCATAGAATCCTATAGTAATTTAGTGTGCCATGCATGTTGTAGAGCTATCATATGTCTCCCGTCATTTATTTCTCACCGACCTGCTATCTGCTACCTTTACACTGTACTAATTGTGCACACACTTCACCCATACTCACACTATTGTTTTTTTATGCATGGGTATTTCAGACTCTGACGCAGTGTTGATGAATGCAGAAAAGAAAAGACAGAAGTCGCTCCAGTGTAATTTGAAGATAAGCACTAAGCGTTTCAGCGCTCTAATGGGTGCAGTGTCAGCAGTTGGAGACAGTAAACGTAGCTCTGCAGTTGATGATCTCAATTGCCACACACAACCATCCCAGGTGCTTGCTTTAACTTTGCGCTGTCAAATGTGGTTGCATGTTGCATATGGTGTCTAGCTTGTATTGCTTCCAATTTGGTTAAATTGCATCTGCTTACTTTACACATTATACCTTTGATAATGACATGCCTTCCTGTTTTTGATACATACTACATATGTCTATTAACCATGTTCGTACATCAAACTAATGCTCTTTTGTATCCCTCTTCAATCACTTATGATGAGACAGTCACCCGAGTGGGTTACTGTGAGACGCCCTAATCGTTTAAAGAGTGCAGTGTCATCCTCCCCACATGATTCTCAAGAAACAGCAAGGCTAAATGAAGATAGTCAACGTAGCTCTCTAGTTGCTCACCCCAATTCCCCCACACCACCATCGCAGGTGCTTGCTCTTACTTGGCAGTGTGATATGTGGTTGCATGTTGCGTATGGTGTCTACCTTGTAATGCTTCTAATTAGGGTAAATTGCATCTGCTTAGTTAACACATTATACATGTGAATATGACATGCCTTCCTGTTTTTGGTACATACTACGTCTTTCTATTAACCATGTTCTTACATCAAACTACTTTTCTTGTGTATCCCTTATCAATGCTCCTAATTTGTTAAATTGCATCTCCTTAGCTTACACATTATACATGTGAATATGACACGCCTTCCTGTTTTTGGTACATACTACATCTGCCTATCACACCATGTTCTTACATCAAACTACTGTTCTTGTGTATCCTGCGTCTATCGCTTATGATGAGACAGTCACGCGCGTGGGTTAATATGAGACGCAATACTCTTATAAAGAATGAAACTTCATCCTCTCCACATGATTCTCAAGAAACAGCAAGCCTAAATGAAGATATTGAACGTAGCTCTGTACCTGAAGACCGCACTTCCCCTACACCACCATCACAGGTGCTTGCTCTAACTTCGCAGTGTGATATGTGGTTGCATGTTGCATACGGTGTCTAGCTTGTAATGCTTCTAATTAGGGTAAATTGCATCTGCTTAGTTTACACACTATACCTGTGAATATGACATGCCTTCCTATTTTTGGTACACACTACATCTATGTGTTAACCTTGTTCTTAGATGAAACTTCCTCTCTTCTGTATCATGCATCAATCACTTACGATGAGTCACCTTTATTCGTTGCATATTGCATATTATTTCTAGCCTGTTGCCATGTATTGCTTCTAATTTGGTCAAATACATTTGTTAGGGCACCCTTTTAATTTGGCAGAGTGATATTGGTTTCATCTTTCATATGGTTTCTAGCTTGCATCGATTCTAACAAGTTCAAGCACCTTGTGCTTAGTTTACACTTTATACATCATACATGTCAATATGTCACATCGTCCTGTTTTTCATACATATTCCATCCTCCTATCATGCGGTTGCCTTACATGAAAGTAGTGTTCGCTAGTATCATGCATCAATGAGTTCTGAAGAGCAAATTTTATTCCTTTTTCTTGTGGGTTTGACTTGACAAGGCAAAATCAAGAAAGAGGAAGGAAAAGAGTAAGGAAGGCGATGATCCTGGTCCTCTGCAGCAACGTAAACGGAGCATCTGTACCGATTCTCCTTGTACTGATAGTGCATTACAAGGTCCAAGTCTCCGCTCCCCTACTCCACCATCCAAGGTGCTTGCTCTAACTTGGCAGTGTGATACTGGTTGCATGTTGCATATGGTCTCTAGCTCGTATTGCTCCTAATTAGTGTAAACTGCATCTGCTTAGCTTACACATGATACATGTGAATATGACACGCTTTCCTGTTTTTGGTACATACTATATCTGTCTATCCCACCATGTTCTTACATGAAACTACTCTTCTTGTGTATCCAGCATCAGTCACTTATGATGGGACACCTTTCAGTTGGCAGTGTGATATTGGTTTGCGTCTTGAATATGATTTCTAGCATGTATTGCTTCTAGTTTGATGAACGCCACCTATGACGAGACAGTTTTAACTTGGCAGAGTGATATTGATTGCACCTTCCATATGGTGTCTTGCAGTGTTTCTAATTTGTTGAAGTGCCTTCTGCTTAGTTACCACATCATAGGTGTGAATATGTCAAGCCATCCATTTTTTGTACATATTCCATCCTCGTATCATGACTTTGCCTTTCATCAGAGTAGTGTTCGTCAGTATCATGCATGAATGAGTTCTGAAGTGCGAATGATATTCCTTTTTCTTGTCGGTATGACCTCACAATGCAAAATCAATAAAGCTGAAGGAAATTGGCAAGGTATTGGATGATGGTGGTCCTTCCGAGCAACTGAAACGGAGGTTCTCTACAGATTCTACTCCGCCATCCTCCCAACAAGATTCGCAAGACAACGCAAGGCTAGACAGTCAACGTATCTATGTAGATGATGAGCACATCTCCCCTACTCCACCATCACAGGTGCTTGCTCTAACTTGGCACTATTATATGTGGTTGCATGTTGCGTATGATGTCTATCTTGTATTGCTTCTAACTTTGTTGAATTGCATCTTCTTACTTTACACATAATGCCTGTGAATATGACATGTGTTCCTGTTTCTACATCAGACTACTATTCTTGCATATCCCGCATCAGTCACTTATGATAAGGCACCTTTAAGTCACCATTGTGATATTGGTTGTGTCTTGCATATGATTTCTAGCATGTACTGCTTCTAATTTGTTGAAACGCCATACAGTTTGAACTTGGCAGAGTGATATTGGTTGCATCTTTCATATGGTGTCTAGCTTGTAGTGCTTCTAATTGGTTGAAATGCCTTCTACTTAGTTACCACATCATAGGTGTGAATATGTCACACCATCCTGTTTTTCATACATATTCCATCCTCGCATCATGTGTTTGCCTTTCATCCGAGTAGTGTTCGTCAATATCATGCATGAATGAGTTCTGAAGAGCGAATTTTATTCATTTTTCTTATCGGTTTGACTTCACAATGCAAAATCATTACAGCTGAAGGAAATTAGTCCGGCAGTGGATGGTGGTGGTCCTTCGGAGCAACTCAAACAGGGGGTCTCCACAGATTCTACTCCGCCATCCTCCCAACAAGATTCGCAAGACAACACAAGGCTAGACAGTCAACGTAGCTGTGTAGATGATGAGCACATCTCCCCTACTCCACCATCACAGGTGCTTGCTCTAACTTGACACTATTATATGTGGTTGCATGTTGCGTATGATGTCTAGCTTGTATTGCTTCTAACTTGAATTGCATCTGCTTACTTTACACATAATGCCTGTGAATATGACACGTGTTCCTGTTTCTAGAACATACGTGTACATGATGAGCACATCTCCCCTACTCCACCATCACAGGTGCTTGCTCTTACTTGGAACTGTTATACGTGGTTGCATTTTTCGTATGATGTCTAGTTTGTATTGCTTCTGATTATGTTGAATTGCATCTGCGTAGCTTACAACTTATACCTGCAACGATCACTTACCCATAAGACACATTTAACTTGGGACTGTGATGTAGGTTGCATCTTGCATTGTCTTCTAGATTGTACTGCTTCTAATTTCTTCAAATGGCACTTACGACGAGACACTTTTTACCTGATAGAGTGATATTGGTTGCATGTTCATATGGTGCCTAGCTTTCATTTCTTCTAATTTTGTTGAAATGCCTTCCGCTTACTGTTTTTTCATACATATTCCATCCTCCTATCGTACATGTGAATATGAAACGCTGTCTTTTTTTGTATATATTCCATCCTCCTATCATGTGCTTGCCTTACATCAAAGTAGTGTTCGTCTGTATCATGCATCAACCAGTTATGCAGAGCTAATTTTATTCATCTTCTTCTGGTTTTGACTTCATAAGGCAATATCAGTGTCGGGTGGTAGGTGCGACATATGCCAACGGGTGGCTTATCATTGTGGGAGCCAGTAAGACATCGCCGGTGCCTGGAAACGGGATAAGGCGAAGACATGCACGCCGACGGATCTTACCCAGGTTTGGGGCTCTCCGTGGAGATAACACCCCTAGTCCTGCTCTGCGGGGTCTCCGCATGATCACTAGATCAATACAAGTGGCTACAAGTGCTCCTTGAGCTGTTCGGCTAGGGGAGGAAGAAGGGCAAGGCTAGCTCTCCTTTTCTCTCTATGTGGTGTGTGAAACTCTATGAGATCAACCCTTTGCATGGGTGTCCCGGGGGGTTTAAATAGGCCTACCCCCAGGGGTACAATGGTAATCCGGTTGGGCGCGGGTCCCAGCCGTCAGTGTCTGTGCTCGCCGGCTTCTCCGCCGGCCATTGGGGTCCGCCGACTGGTGGGTCCCGCCGGCCGCCAGCCTCTTGGCCGACAGGCCGGCCCCACCGCTTGGGGGCCTTGTCGGCGGCTGGTTACTGTCGCCTCGCCTCTGATGACGAGGGCTTTATCGAGGTAAGCGTGGCTACAGTGCCGCCGTCTTGCGGGCTCTCACTGTAGCCTCACCTCGTCTTGTCTCCTTAATGAGGCACATGTTTTGAGGGAGGGAGGTAGCCGGCTATTGGGAGCCGGCTACGCCCCCGGCCGACTAGGGGAGGCCGGGCCGCCTTCGAGCGTCTCTCTGGCTAAAGGGGCCCGCTGCCCGCGGGCAGTACTGGCGCCTGTCGTGGGTGACATCAAGGTCAACATGGCTATAGTGCCGCACCGGACGGGAGATGGCTGACCCGTACGGCGCCATGTGGCCATGCCTGTTCCGGGATTTGGGGTAGTGGGCTGTACTGCGGCCACGCCCCATCTTATCACCGTTATGTGGATCCAGTCTTGGTGGGTGCAGTCTTGGTGGGTGCAGTCTTGGCCGGCTTCTGGGAGTCGGCTTTCTTCATGGCCGGCTTCTGGGAGTCGGTCCTCTCAGGGCCGGCTTCCTGGAGTCGGCCATCTCGTAGCTTTCTTTGGGAAGGTTTCTGAGGCCGGGTCGCCTTCTCGTAGTCGGCCCTGGGGATAGTCGGACGGGGGAAGGCGGCCCTATGCTCTGGATGCTTGAAGGCTCGAATGGCCTGATAATTTTTCGAAGAGCCAGGGGGAGTCGGTTAGGCTACCCGTGGCCATTTACTCCGACAGTAGTCCCCGAAGCTGGTTGGGCTTCGAGGCTGAGAGGAGGTCGAGAAGCTCGGTCAGCTTCTTATCTTGACGAGCCAGTAGCTGGGAGCCGGCTTCGGTTGGGCGCGCTGCCTTGGCGAAATTTCTAAAGTCGGAAGGCGGGAGTCTGTTGGCGCGTGCGCCGGGCTGCGGGCCGGACGCTCGCCGCCCGCGAACCACGTGGCATCCTCCGGCTGAAAAAAGCCTGCCAACCCACGTGCGCGACAGGACGTCGCCGCAGGCCGGGGGCCCACCACTCCTACGCCTAGGCCCAGGTGCGGATTCTCTGTGGCCCAAAGCTGTCCGCACGTCTTCCGGCGGCGGTTTCCGCACGCTGTTAGGGCGCAATAATCGCGGGATGTGGGGGAGTGGGCACAGTTAATCCCACGTTCCTCCCCACGCCTCGCCTCCTCGGCTTCGCCGCACGAGGCTATAAGTAGGGGGAGGAGGGGAAGCGGCAGACGCTCGCACGCTTCTCTCCTCTCCGCCATCTTCTTCCTCCTGCTTTCCCTCGCAGCAGCGCCTCGCCGCCGCGCCGTCCCACCAATCTTCACTCCGCCCCGCAACTTTGCCGCCGCAGGGCCATGATTTCTCCGCCGCCGCACCCTTCCTCGTTAGCTTCTCGCCACCATGCAGTACGGCGGGGACTGCGACAGCTCCAACGTCCATATGGACCACATCGACTTCCTCCGCAAGACGCGGCGGTTGCCCGGCAAGGACCAGGTGCGGGTCCGTCTCGCGCCGGAGAAGGAGATCATGCCGGCGCCGGAGGAAGGCGAGCGGGTAATCTTCCGCTCGCACTTCCTGCGCGGCCTCGGCCTGCCGGTGAGCGCTTTCTTCCGCTCCTTTCGCGACTTCTATCAACTCCAGCCACACCACCTCAGTCCGAACACAGTGGTGCTGCTGTCCGCCTTCTTCACCCTGTGCGAAGGCTTTCTTGGCATTCTCCCCACCCTCGAGCCCTGGGGGAGTTCTTCCAAACCAAGCTCGGCACCTGCATGCAGGGCGTGCCGGCTCAGAGCGGCACCTTCATCGCGATGCGGAGGCCGGCGGCCGACAACCCCTTCCCTGTCATCACGCTGATCCAGTCGGTGAAGCGCTGGCAGAAGTCGTATTTCTACGTGAGGAACGTCGCCCCGCAAGGCGACTACGTCAACTTGCCGGCTTACATAGCTGGCCCGCCAGCTGGGAGGCGGCCCCAGTGGTCCTATCGGGCCGTGACGCTGTCGCCGGCTGGAGCCGCGGCCGTCGCCCGACTCCGGGTAATGATCCAGTCGGAGGGCCTGACTGGGTCTGACTTGCTGGCCGCCTTCGTCGCGCGCCGGGTGCTTCCGCTTCAAAGCCGCCCTCATCTGATATGTCAGATGAGCGGCCAACTCGATCCGAGCCGGATGTGCACCAAGGACATGCCTCACGGCGAGGTGGCTCATATGGTGAATTATCTTGCGAACTGCAAGCTCTCCGCAGAGTGGCGGTTTGGCAAGGAGCCGTACTCCCGTGCACATCCCCCGCCTACGGTATGCTCTCTTTATCCTTTCTTCTCTTAGTTTTGTCGCCGAGTTTTTCTTGGCCGACTCTGACCAGTCGGCACGTCTTCGCAGAGCCCTCTCCTTCGACCTGCAGCCGGGTTGGGGGCGGATCGCCGATTTCTTCCCGACCGGGCGGAGCATGACTTGGAGGACCATGACTTGGGGGCGGCCGCCATGGATGACAACACCGAGGCGGGAGGCGGCGAAGCCGGCGGCGAAACAGGCGGCTCTGGCCTTGGAGTCAGCTTCGACGACTGGTCGGATGACGACGAGGCGGAAATCGTCCGACGCGGCCAGCCGGCGTCCGGCCATGGCGCGGGTTCCTCCGCCGCGCCGCCTGCTCGGGGCGGCGGGCAGAAGCGCCGGGCCGCGTCGGGCTTGTTCGGCAGTCGGCCGAAGAAGTCCAAGGGCGGGGCGGCGGCGACCAGGCGGGATGAGGCGGCCGCAAAGGCGGCCCGCTTCCGCAAGGTGGTGAAGCAGCCGCAGACGGTGTCAGCGTAAGTGTATATTCTTTTGCATACTCTTTCTTCTTTTCTTATTGATTTCTGAACCCTTGTCTTGTCTCAAAAATCAGGGCTCCGCTTTCTCTTGAGCGGGTTGCTGCCGCCTCCGTGGTTGGATCGCCGGGAGGATCCGGGAGCACCCGCCATGTGGACCCCGCGCCGAGCTTCAGGCGGCGATGGAGCGAAATGCGCGGGAGGCGCGGGAGGCGGAGGAGCTGAGGGCGGCTGCCGCCAAGGCGGCACAGGAGGAGGAGGAGTCGGCAAAGGCGCGTGCCGACGTGGCGGCCAAGGCCCAGGCGGAGGTTGCGGCCGCGGCAACAGCGGAGGGGGCCTTGCTTGTCACCCCTCTGCGTGTCGCGGCGCCCGAGGTGCCGGAGCCGCCGCCGGAGGAAGCCGGCGGCGACCTGCCGGGGTCGGAGAGGGAGGACGACATCGTCGTCCCGGAGAGGGAGGCGACACCGTCCTCGCCGACTGGGGCGGCCCAAGGCAGCCGGCCTAACGTGCTGCCTGCACAATCGGCTGGGGGCGAGCCGGCT
Source organism: Triticum aestivum (assembly GCF_018294505.1). NCBI lineage: Eukaryota > Viridiplantae > Streptophyta > Magnoliopsida > Poales > Poaceae > Triticum > Triticum aestivum. Next base: position 505,311,981 of record NC_057802.1, read on the forward strand.
GCGAGGACGGACCTGGTGGTCTAGTCGCCATCGCGCCAGCGCGCGGGGAAGGCCACTTCGGACCCGCAGAAGGCCGCGGGCTCTAGCTCGTCAGCCCAGGACGTGGAGGCGGCCAGCGCCAGCTCGGGATGGACGCCGGGTGGAGGGACGGCCGTGGTGAATGTGGCGGCACAAGAAGTCCGGAACCGGCTTCAGTGCCAGGCCGCGGCACTGAGGCAATACAATGACGAGTTCCTCGCGACGCGAGCAGCCATTCCGGTAAGTCTTCCCGTTTTTGCTTTTTGATCTTGGTTTCTTCCGTGGGGGCGCGTCAGCGCACCCACTGGGTGTAGTCCCCGAGTTCCGAGTCGGCTGCTGAGCAGGCGGCTTGGAACTTCTTAGCGGGCTTTGTTTGCTGTCTTGTTCTCATTCGCTTCTCTGCCTGACTTGCAGGACTACCACAACCTCCGTGCAGCTGCCTTCAACTCCCAGGCTCGGGAGCTGACCCAGAAGAATGCTGATCTATCTGAGAGCCGGGGTAAGTGCTTCATCTTTTATCTCATGTGGGGGCGCGTCACCGCACCCACTGGGTGTAGTCCCCGAGATTCGGGCCGACTGCTGAGCAGTCGGGTCGGATCTTTCTTGACGACTTCTTCCTTATTGCTTCTTTCTTCTCTGCCATGTCTGTAGCGGCCAACGCCAAACTGAGGGAGCAGCTGGGTGGGACTCAGGCCGCCCTTCGCGCTAAGGAAGCCGAGTTTGACGCCTTGGCCCAGGAGCATGACTGCCTGGCCAAGAAGCTAGCCGACCAGGAGGAGAGCCACAAGGCAGCCCTGAAGGTGGTGCAGGACAGCGAGCCCGCCCTCCATGCAGAATATGAGACAGAGGCGGCGAGCTGGGCCGAGGCGAGGCAGTCATTGATCAACGGCTACGGCCAGATCGAAGACTTGGTTGATGGTAGGCCGCCCTCTTCTTCGTCCCTTGCTTGCCGCTTGCCGTGTGGTTCGTTTTCTGACTTGGTATTTTTCTCTTCTTTCTCTTTCTTTCTTGCACAGAGTACTTCCCTGGCTACTCTACTGCCGCCAACCAGGTCGTCGAGGCCCACCGCGAGGCGCAAAGGCAGGCTGGCGCCAAGATCGCGCCGAACGCTCGCCGGTCGCTGGAGGAACAGCTCTTGGCGATTCAAGCCTGCCTCCAGCCGGCTCACCGCATGCTCCGCCGGCTTCAGCGTGTTGGGGCGCAGGTGCTGGCCGCTCTCTGGCCTGGTGAGGTGATTCCCCGCACTCCTAGTCGGACTGCCGACTGGCTGGAGGTGGCGGCTGGCCGCTTCGAGGCCTGAAAGGCTTCTGCGGCTCGGTCAGGCGCCAGGCGGGCGCTGGAGTTCGTCAAGGCCTGGTATCCCGAGCTGAGTTTGGACCAGCTGGCCACCTGGCGGAAGGAGGCCGACACGGAGCTGGAGCCGGTGCGGCCGGCTATCATCCAGCGAGCCTCGGCGATCGCCGACTACACCGACACCAGCGCCTTTGCTCCTGAGGTGGACGACAACGGCGTTGCCCAGCCGGAGGAGTGGTTCGGGCTGAACCCGGCAGATGGCGAGGACTCGGCGGAGGAGATAGACTCCAGCGATGAGGGCGAGGAGGAGGAGCAGGGTGAAGGCGCCGCGCCAGATGGTGGAGCAGCCGGTCAGCCTCAGCTTGACCGTGCCTCCAGCAACAAGGCGTGTGCGAGCGCACTGCCTGCAGCCGGCGATGATCAAGCCGAGACTCGCCAGCCGGCCACTCCTCCAGCCGGCGCTGCCGTCTCCACCGACCAGCCCGGCTCCCCTGTTGCACCCATAGTCTAGTCTGCTGCCTCTACTTTCCTGTTTTATTACTCTTGGAACAGTATTTTGTTAAGTTTGCACAGTTCCACCCACTGGGGGTGTATTCGAACTATATTGACTGCCGGCCTGTTGAGGGCCTTATGTGTAAATATAACCATGCATGTGTTTGGCTTTCCCTTGTTCTTTGCTTTTCATCCTTCGGCTCTTTCCTTTGCCGCCCTCCCTTGGTTGCCGCCTTCCCAGCCAGACAGCTGCTCTGCAGTCTGTGGCTGGAGAAGTGCTTGGCCGGTTGGGAGGGCAAGTACTCTAGCTTTGTTGGATTGTAGCGAAGTGACTGGGAAGCCGGCCAGCCGGCTGTTTTGACAGCCGGTAGGCGTGGTTGGAGGCCGGCTTGTGTTATATAAGTTCGTTAGTCCTTAGCCGTTTTTCGTGTGGGCATCCTTTCTGCCTTTGGCTCTTGCCAGTCGGACAGTCGGTTCTCCGAGCTGCGACTTACAACAAGAGAGGGCTCGGGTGCTGGCACACTACTTGTCTGACTTCAGGTAGAACTTTTAATATAACTTAAGGCGGCCAGTCCCCGGGCCGACTAGTCGAACCCGGTGCCAGATAGAAAATCAAATGTAATAATACATTCATGGGTATGACACTTGTCATTCATAGATAAAGGAGGGCAGTCCCCGAGTGCGCCTCGGGGGGCCCGTTGTTTCGTACTTAATACAAAAAGGTAGCATGATACATACTGCTTTTAACTGTAAAATCTTCTCAGGAGGTTGGCGTTCCATGGTCGTTCCGACTCCTTGCCGGAATCATCCCTCTTGCGTGCTCTTGGCTTCTGTGCGTCGATCAGGTAGTAGGAGTCGTTGCCTAGTGCCTTGCTGACGACGAAAGGGCCTTCCCAAGGGGCCGAGAGCTTGTGCTGGCCGGCTGTTCGCTGGATCAGCCGGAGCACAAGATCGCCCTCTTGGAAGGATCTTGGCTTGACCTTCCGGTTGTGGTAACGGCGCAAACCCTGCTGGTAGATGGCGGACCGGCTGAGTGCTAACAGCCGGCCTTCTTCCAGCAGGTCGACGCCGTCTTCTCGTGCTTCCTTGGCCTCCGCCTCCGTGTACATGGTGACCCGAGGCGAGTCGAACTCGATGTCAGTTGGGATGACAGCCTCGGCACCATATACAAGGAAGAACGGAGTGAAGCCGGTTGACTTGTTTGGGGTAGTACGCAGACTCCAGAGGACAGCCGGCAGCTCATCGAGCCAGCAGCCGGCCGAACGCTCCAGTGGTACGACCAGTCGGGGCTTGATGCCGGAGAGGATGAGGCCGTTTGCTCGCTCGACCTGGCCGTTTGACTGCGGGTGGGCAACGGACGCTAAGTCCAGTCGGATGCCCTGTGTCGCGCAGAAACGTGCCAGTGCTCCCTTGGCAAAATTTGTGCCGTTGTCGGTGATGATGCTGTGTGGCACACCATACCGAGTAGTGATGTCTGCGATGAATGTCACGGCAGTCGGCCCGTTCAGCTTCTTGATCGGCTTCGCTTCAATCCACTTGGTAAATTTGTCCACGGCGACAAGCAGATGTGTCATGCCGCCGCGGGCTGTCTTGAATGGGCCCACCATGTCCAGCCCCCAAACGGCAAAGGGCCAGGTGAGGGGGATGGTCTTGAGTGCAGAAGCCGGCAGGTGTTGCTTGGAACTGAAGACTTGGCATCCTTTGCAGCATTTGACTAATTCCTTGGCATCTTCCAAAGCAGTCGGCCAGAAGAAACCATGGCGGAAAGCTTTGGCGACAAGTGATCTTGAGGCTGCGTGGTGGCCGCATTCGCCTTGGTGGATATCCTTGAGGATTGCTATGCCCTTCTCTGGCTCGACGCAGCGCTGGAAGACTCCAGTGACGCTACGCTTGACAAGTTCTCTGTTTATTATTGCGTATGCTCCGGCTCGGCGTTGCACTAGTCTTGCCGAGATCTCATCAGTCGGCAGCTCTCTGTTGACTAGGAAGTTGAGGATGGGCTGGGCCCATGATGGAGCTGTGACTTCTTCTACTGTCAGTACGGCCACTGTGACCCGGGTGGGTGGGTTGGGTGGTGGAGAGTTGGAGTCGGCCACCGCTTCTTGTGCCGCTGCAGTCCCCGGGCCGACTGCTGCAGTCCCCGGGCCGGGTTCTGAAGTCCCCGAGCCGGGTGCGACTACGGCAGTCCCCGGGCCGCTTGTCGAAGTCCCCGAGCCGCCTGCTGGGTTCCTCCAGTCGGATCCGGCTGCATCAGGGGCGGGCGGTACGAAGATAGAGTCCGATTCTGGAGACGGCTTGATAGACGGTTTGAGGAGGCGCTGGAGAGAGACACCGGTTGGTATAGCCTGTCGGGTGGAGCCGATCCGTGCCAGGGCATCTGCTTGGTCGTTGTCGGCCCGTGGCACGTGAAGGAACTCGCACCCTTCAAAGTATCCACTGATCTGCTGGACGAGGAATCGATAGCTCGCCATGTTTGCATCCTTGGCGTCCCAGTCGCCAGATGACTGCTGGACCACCAAGTCCGAGTCGCCATAACACAGGATCCGGCGTATGCCGAGCTCTTTGGCTAGCCGGAGCCCGTGTATGAGCGCCTCGTACTCAGCCACATTGTTGGAGGCGGCAAAATGGATTTGCAGCGTGTATCTGAGCTTGTCGCCTTTGGGAGAGGTGAGGACGATGCCGGCTCCCAAGCCGGTGCGCATCTTGGACCCGTCGAAGTGCATCCGCCAATGAGTGGAGTCGGGAGCCGGCGGTAGGTACTGGGTCTCGGCCCAGTCGACAAGGAAGTCGGCCAATGCTTGGGACTTGATGGCGGTGCGGGGCTGGTAGAAGATTGTGTAAGGAGCCAGCGCAATGGCCCACTTAGCCACCCGGCCGGATGCATCCCGGCTGCCTATGATCTCGGCAAGCGGGGCGGTGCATACGACCGTGATGGGATGCTCTTGAAAGTAGGGCTTCAGCTTCTTGGCGGCGAAGTACACTCCATAGCACATCTTCTGGTAGTGCGGGTAGTTTTGCTTTGAGGTGGACAGTACTTCGCTTAAATAATATACCGGCCTCTGGACTAACTGGGCTCGGCCTTCTTCTGGGCGCTGGACCACGATGACTGTACTGACCACTCGGCTAGTCGCGGCAATGTAGAGGAGCATGGGCTCCTTCTCAGTCGGCGCCGCCAGGACAGGTGGAGTGGTCAGCATCTTCTTCAACTCATGGAAGGCTTGGTCTGCTTGGTCGTTCCACTCGAAGTGAGTGGATTTCTTCATGAGTCGGTACAGGGGGAGAGCCTTCTCTCCTAGCCGGCTGATGAAGCGGTTTAGGGAGGCCAGGCACCCGGTGAACTTCTGAACGTCTCGCAACTTGGTGGGAATCTCCATTCTCTCAATGGCCTTGATCTTCACAGGGTTGCACTCAATGCCGCGTTCGGAGACCAGAAAGCCTAGAAGCTGGCCGGCTGGTACTCCGAACACACATTTCTCGGGGTTGAGCTTGATCTGGAATCGGCGCAAGTTGGCAAATGTTTCTTTGAGGTCTTCCAGCAGGGTGCCGCGCTTCTCCGTCTTCACCACAATATCGTCTACGTAGACGTGGGCATTTCTGCCGAGTTGCTTGAGGAGGCATTTCTGCATGCAACGCTGAAAAGTGGCACCGGCATTCCTCAAGCCGAATGTCATAGTCAGGTAACAGAAAGCTCCGAATGGTGTGATGAAGGCGGTCTTCAGGCGGTCAGCTGGGTCCAACTTGATCTGGTGGTATCCTGAGTAGGCATCCAAGAAACTCAACAGCTCGCATCCGGCTGTGGAGTCTATCACTTGATCAATCCGTGGTAGGGCAAACGGATCTTTGGGGCAGGCTTTGTTGAGGCTAGTGTAGTCTATACACATACGCCATTTGTTGTTCTTCTTCAACACCAAGACCGGGTTGGCAAGCCACTCTGGGAAAAACACTTCCATAATGAAGCCGGCGGCCAGGAGCCGGGCTATCTCTTCTCCTACGATTCTTCTCTTCTCCTCCGACAGTCGGCGGAGAGGCTGCTTGACTGGTTTCGCGTCCGCTCGGACGTGTAACTTGTGCTCGGCGAAATCCTTCGGAACACCCGGCATGTCCTTTGGGGACCATGCAAAGATGTCTCGATTCTCACGGAGGAAGTCGACGAGCTCGCCTTCCTATTTACTGTCCAGGTTTGCACCAATGACAGCAAACCTCTCCGGGTTCTCCGGGTCCAGAGGTATCTTCTTCGTCTCCTTGGCCGGCTGGAAGGAGCCCTGAGCATCATATTCCTTGGGGTTGGGGGACAGGGCCGGCTGCTTGCCGGCCATGGCCACAACTCGCTCCAGCATCTTCTTCTCTTCTGCAACCACGAGGGACTCGGCCAGTCGGCTGCTGGCTGCAGCGCACTCGATGGACTTCTTGTAGTCGCCGGCTACAGTGATGATCCCCTTCGAGCTCGGCATCTTCATCTTGAGGTAGGCGTAGTGGGGCACAGCCATGAACTTGGCCAGGGCAGGTCGGCCAAGCAAGGCGTGGTAAGGGCTCTCTAGGTCCACTACCTCAAACCAGATGCTTCTCGGCGAAAGTGATCCTTGTCTCCGAAGAGAACATCCATCTTGATCTTGCCGATTGGGGAACAGGACAGGCCGGGTACGATGCCATGGAACACGGTCCGGCTTGGCATGAGCTGCTTTGCCTTGAGGTTCAACTTCTCCATGGTGTCGCGGTACAGTATGTTGATACTGCTTCCGCCATCAATCAGCACGCGGGAGAATCGGGCAGCTCGCCTCTCCGTCGCGAGGGTGACGTCCAACACCAATGCGTAGGAGCCAGGAGACGGCATCACCTCTGGGTGATCGGCCCGGCTCCAGCTGATAGGCCTTTCAGACCAATGCATGAACTCGGGGTTGCTGGAGGCGACTGCGTTGACCTCTTGGTGCTGTCGGCGCCGGCTGCGCTTGTCTTCAACCTGGCTCGTGAAGACGACGTAGGCGGCGTGCTCATCTGGGAACTCATCCTGAATGGCTCCGACTGCTGGTCGAGCAGCCGGCTGCTGGGGGGCTGGAGGCGGCGGGCCGGGAGGCGGAGGCGGCACCAGCCCCTCGCCCTTGGAGATCCGTGTGAGCCAGTGGCACTTCCGGGTCGTGTGGTTGGACGGCTTCGCGCCGCTGTGGAAACTTGCAGGGGGCATCGAGAGTCTGCTCGTAGGAGAAGGCCGGCTGCCAAGCCGGCCTGCCGCCCTTCTTCTTGGGAGCGGGCCGCTCTTCGGGCTGCTCGTCTTCGACAGTGGCCACCTGCCGACTGGTGGAAGGCGGCATAGGGGCCTTGCGCTTGTGGTCGTTCTGGTAGGGGCGTCGGTTGGAGTCACCAGCCGGCGTCTTGGGAGCCGGAGCGAGCACCTTCCCAGAGGCGTCCACTCGGAGCTCGGTCTTCATCGAGGAGTCGGCCGTGGCGTACTTGTCTGCTATGACCAGCAGCTCGTCGAGGGTAGCCGGCTCGTCGCAGAGGAGTCGGTGCTTGAGGAGGGTGCCCTCTCGGCACCCGGCGGTGAAGTATTCTATGGCTTGAACCTCGTGCACCCCCTCGCAGGAGTTGCGGAGCTCGGCCCACCGCGTGAGGTAGTCGCGAGTCGATTCGCTGGGCCCTTGGACGCACAAGGAGAGCTGGCGGGGCTTGGGAGGCCGCTTGTACGTGCTGGTGAAGTTGCGGACGAAGACTTCCGTGAAGTCCAGCCAGCTGTTGACGCTGTAGGGCTTGAGGCTGTTCAGCCAGGTGCGTGTCGTGCCTTGAAGCATGAGAGGGACGTACTTCACGGCTACGCGCCTGTTGCCGTTCGCTATGCTGACAGCGGTAGAGTAGTCGATCAGCCAATCTTCCGGCTTCACGGAGCCGTTGTACTTGGGCGTGTCTCTGGGGAGCGAGAACCCTTTGGGGAAGGGCTCGTCGCGGATGCGGGGGCCAAAGCAAGGCGGGCCGACATCGTCTTCTTCTTCTAGCGCCAGGGATCGTGCTAGGCGGTCGATCCGGTGGCGGGCGTCGTTCTCGCCGACTCCTTCACGGTGGCCTAGTCGGCCACCGAGAGTCGGATGCGTGACAGGCGGCGGGGTGGGATATCTCTCCCCACGAGGCGGGGGAGGAGGCGGATTGCCTTGGCGCTCCACCGCTCGGGGGCGGCCTTCTGCGTCGCGCTCGATGGTGATTCGAGTCCGGCTGCGGCTAGCAGCCGGCTCCTTGTCTTTCCTTGCGCGGGCGCCGCTCGCAGTCGGCGACCGGGATGTCGCGGCGTGTTCTCGGCGTGGGGGAGGACTCTCAGCGCGGGCGCCGGCTTCATGCCGTTCTGCGGCCGCGTCGATCAGCTGCTGGATGCGCCTTGTCATGTAGGGGAGCTCATCAGCCCCCAGTCCATTCAGCTCTTCTGCGGCCGCCTGAGCGGCTCGCAGATTCTCGAGCGGTGTGGCGTAAACTGGGTGGTCTGCCCCCAGCATGCTGGCGATGGCCGCGCCGCGCTTCTTGACGAGGCCGGCTCGGCTCGGCCCGCCATGAGGCGGCGTACCAAAGGCGGCGCGGTCGACTTCGCGCTGGTGAGCCTCGGTGAGGCGTCTCATGGAGGCTATCTTCTGGCCCTCCGCGATGAGGGCGAGGCGGCGTGCATCCAGAGTCTCGGCGTCGGCGTCGGCCGGGATGGGGACGGACAAGTCGTGCATCACCGCTTGTAGGGCGTCGTGGGCGTTCTCGCCCGAGTCGGCGTCGTGGCTGATGACCAACACCTCAGTGACAGCGCTGCTGCCACTGTCGGCTCGAGGGAGAGGGTCGTCGAAGATCACCACGTCGGAGGGGTAGGCGTCGAGCGATGCCGTGTCGGAGTCGACAAGCATCGGGTCGGTGGAGCCGACCGACTCCAAGTCCACAGCAAGCTCGCTGGAGACGTGAAGCTGGTCGAGGAGGCTGACGAGGCGGCTCTCGGGGTAGTCTGTGCCCGCGTCGGACGCGGGCTCGTCAGAGATGCGAGTCTCGCCAAGAAGGTCGGCGAGGCAGCTCGCCGCGCAGGCGTCGTCGACGCCTTGCAGCGCGTCAGGGCAAGCGCCATCGGGCGTAGCAGGCTGGCTACGCTCGCGGGGGAGGAAAAGGGTTCCCGTCCAGAACAGGTCTCCGGACGACGGTGCACCTGGCCCCACGGTGGGCGCCAAATGTCGGGTGGTAGGTGCGACATATGCCAACGGGTGGCTTATCATTGTGGGAGCCAGTAAGACATCGCCGGTGCCTGGAAACGGGATAAGGCGAAGACATGCACGCCGGCGGATCTTACCCAGGTTCGGGGCTCTCCGTGGAGATAACACCCCTAGTCCTGCTCTGCGGGGTCTCCGCATGATCACTAGATCAATACAAGTGGCTACAAGTGCTCCTTGAGCTGTTCGGCTAGGGGAGGAAGAAGGGCAAGGCTAGCTCTCCTTTTCTCTCTATGTGGTGTGTGAAACTCTATGAGATCAACCCTTTGCACGGGTGTCCCGGGGGGTTTATATAGGCCTACCCCCCAGGGGTACAATGGTAATCCGGCTGGGCGTGGGTCCCAGCCGTCAGTGTCTGTGCTCGCCGGCTTCTCCGCCGGCCATTAGGGTCCACCGACTGGTGGGTCCCGCCGGCCGCCGGCCTCTTGGCCGACATGCCGGCCCCACCGCTTGGGGCCCTTGTCGGCGGCTGGTTACTGTCGCCTCGCCTCTGATGACGAGGGCTTTGTTGAGGTAAGCGTGGCTACAGTGCGGCCGTCTTGCGGGCTCTCACTGTAGCCTCACCTCGTCTTGTCTCCTTAATGAGGCACATGTTTCGAGGGAAGGAGGTAGCCGGCTATTGGGAGCCGGCTACGCCCCCGGCCGACTAGGGGAGGCCGGGCCGCCTTCCAGCGTCTCTCTGGCTAAAGGGGCCCGCCGCCCGCGGGCAGTACTGGCGCCTGTCGTGGGTGACATCGAGGTCAACATGGCTACAGTGCCGCGCTGGACGGGAGATGGCTGACCCGTACGGCGCCATGTGGCCATGCCTGTTCCGGGATTCGGGGGTAGTGGGCTGTACTACGGCAACGCCCCGTCTTATCACCGTTATGTGGATGCAGTCTTGGTGGGTGCAGTCTTGGCCGGCTTCTGGGAGTCGGCTTTCTTCATGGCCGGATTTTGGGACTCGGTCCTCTCAGGGCCGGCTTCCTGGAGTCGGCCATCTCATAGCTTTCTTTGGGAAGGTTTCTGAGGCCGGGTCGCCTTCTGGTAGTCGACCCTGGGGATAGCCGGCCAGGGGAAGGCGGCCCTATGCTCTGGATGCTTGAAGGCTCGAATGGCCTGATAATTTTTCGAAGAGCCAGGGGGAGTCGGTTAGGCTACCCGTGGCCATTTACTCCGACAATCAGAAAATAGGAAGGAAAAGAGTAAGTTAGGGGATGTTGGTGGTCCTCCGGACCGACGCAAACAGAGACTCTCTAGATTTGCCACTGCTACTGCTAATGAAGTTGAAGTCCCAAGTCTACATGATGAGTTCATCTCCCATACTCCACCATCGCAGGTGCTTGCTCTAAGTTGACAGTGTGATAATTGGTTTCATGTTGCATATGTTGTCTAGCCTGTATTTCTTCTATTTTGATTAGGTTGCACGTGCTGAGTTCATATGTTATACATGTGCATATGACATGGCTTTCTGTGTCTAGAATACACTGCATCTATCTATCATACCATGTTCTTACATCAAAGTAATGTTGTTGTGTATCCCGCATCAGTCACTCATGATTGGACGCTTTTAACATGGCAGTTTGATAGTGGTTGCATCTTGCATTGATTTCTACGTTGTATTTCTTCTAATTTTTCGAATTGCCACTTATGACAAGACACTTTTAACTTGGCAGAGTAATATTGGTTGCATCTTTCATATGGTGTCTAGCTTGCATTACTTCTATTTTCTTGAAAATCCTTCTGCTTAGTTTGCACATCGTAGCTGTGAATATGTCATGCCGTCCTGTTTTTCTTACATATTCCATCCTCATACGGTTGTCTTACATCAAAGTATTGCTTGTCTGTATCATGCATCAATGAGTTCTGAAGAGTGATTTTATTCTTTTGTGTTGTGGGTACAGCTTGACATGGCAATGTCAAAAAAGAGCAAGGAAAATAATATAGTAGGGAGTGTTGTTACTCGTCAAGTGAAACGGAAAAGGTTCTGCCATCGAGACTCTGCTGGTACTTATAGTGCAGTAGAAGGTCCAAGTCCACCGGCTAAATCTACAAACACAGTATCACCTGCTCCACCAGCTGCAGCATCCGCTTCAACTGTACCAGCATCTCAACCAGTTACTCGTTCATTTGCTCCGGAACTGGCCAGTTCCCAAGCTGCCTTCACACCTAACACTACTTCCGAAGCACTGCTGACACAACAACACTTGGCAAGATCAGATGAACCTCATGAGCATCAACACCAAGACGGTACTTGACCGAGTCAAGTTGCAGTTTGATGCTCCTTTATATGTACTCTCACAATTTGATGTACACTAACACTTTCCATATTCGTTGTTGAACTAGCACCACGGTGCAAGCGGAAATAGACATCAGGGATAATGCTTGACAGATTAACAAAATCTAAAGGAGGAAGAATGGAGATCCATTTTGAGGCAGGTTTAAAAAGGCCACGTGATGCTACAGAGTCTGCCAAGTTAGTATCCGAGGCAGCCGTTGCCGTTAGGTGTCATGCACGTATCCTCCCAACGTGGATCCAGTACAGGAATGAGAAAGACAATACCCTGTTTAACACCTTCCTTGACCATTTATCCGTAAGTAATGTTATTCATCGCAATTAGTAATATTGTCTTGCTCTGTCCCATACTTTCTAGCTTCCTCCTAATAAGACTCACATTCTTTTTTCAACAGATGAGGTTCAAGTTGGATCCGAAAGATGATGCAACTAAACAAGCATGCACTCATGTTTTTCAGTCTGCTCTGTGACAGTATCGGTACCACCTTAGAAAATCTCACTTTGAAGGCAAGGCTAACAATGAAATCGCTCAAACATCTCCAGTGGAATATATTACAGATGAAGACTGGACAGCCCCCGTTAAACACTGGTCTGATCCAAAGTATTAGGTAGGCTATATGTATTTGATCAGACCACATATTGAACTTGTATTTATGTATGTGCCTTACAAGTGTATCTTCTTCTAGGCCAACTGTTTGAAGAACAAAACCAACCGTTCTAAAGTGAAATTCCAACAGACAACAGGATCTCGTAGCTATATTGCATACTGCGAGGCTCTTGTAAATGCTACTACTTCCTTCTTTTTTTGTGCCATATTATCGTATCTATATTGACTTGTTCCAAATACAAAGGAAAGCCCTTGTGGACCAAAAAGAACCTGAACCGAATGCAGTGCAAATCTTCAAGGATTGCCACACCAGCAAGATGAAGGGCATGAGCACACCAGTTCAAGCCGCTGTTGTAAGTCCTTACTCCTCCTGCCTTGAACTGATTGCTACTGTGATGTGTTCATTTAAATACTTGGTTTGCAGCAATGTCAGTTACTCTGTTCACTTTTATTCACAGTTGTCTTAACGTATCATTTCACCTTACATGGTTTAAAAGAGATGAAGGATATTCTTTTGGTCTTGATCTGTAATCTAGTTGTTATGTTCACGTGCGCACACAATGATAAAATAGCCTGTTTGTTTTATATCTGTTTGCCCATGATATGAATGATGTCATACTATGTTCATCCTACTTTAAACCATGTCTCTTTATCCTTAGATGTCAACGAATGTGAGGAAATAGACAATACAGTAGGCATGCTACATGGACATATGTTCCGAAAGTGATTTTATTATGTATTTGGCACTACAATACATGCTAATGTATTACAGTAGTTCACCAAAATAAGTTATGTATAAACGTTTAACCTACTTTGTTTTTTGTCTCATTAGTAACTTATCTGGTACACTAATCTACTAGTTCAAACTTTCAGGAAGATATGGAACAAATGATTGAATAGCCACAACCACCTGAAGGTGACGAGGCTACTACAGGCACAATGTCACCTCTTGCTGCAGTGCGTCAGTATCTCTCCACTAACAGTGCAAAAAGCACCTTCCTGCGTAATTCTGGGTTGGTTGTCAAGGTAACCTCGTCCAAATCGCCTACTAAACAAAATCTTCCTGCTAGACAGAGTGATATATCTGTGCTCCAGACACAAGTCCAATCCCTAATGGACGTTGTTTCGGAAACAAGAATAGTGGTTGAGAAATGTCGTCAAGATATGAATGGTTTTGAAACCAGACTATCAGACATTCGCTTCGTTGTTCAAGAGCAATGGCGGAAAAAAGGTGGAGATCGTGATGCTCCATCAGATTCTACAACCTGAAACATTAGCACTCAGGTCAAATGATCTGTGCTTCTATACATCTGATGGTGCTTTTATCTGGAAGGACTGTAAACTTTATGCCAACAGGCCTTTTGTTGTATGGTTGGAATTTATTTTGTTGTGATACAACATTTATGATGCTGCCTTAGGCTGCAGTAATTACGACGCTATTTTTGTATAGTGTAGGTTTATCTTAGTAATGTATTCGGCCGAAAGCTTCGTAGGAGCCCAACATGCCAACATTCGTTGAGCCCATTCCAATTGGGCTAAAAATGATTACGGGCCGAAATTGGCATGTAGCCCACTAAAAATATCTGGGCCTAAATCAGCATAAGCTTTCATATTTTTCTGGTAGGCCTGTGCCCATAGTGGGCCTTTAACAGGCCTAAACATAATTTGGGCCCTCAGTAAAAATAGGCCGTTTACAGGTGTAAATATCTCGAGCCCATAAAAACATGGGCCTTTAATAGACCGAAAGTGAGATTGGGCCCTGATTGTGCCAAATAACCCACTGGACTTAGCAGGCCGAAATGGTGGCCCATTTACGATGCGGATCTTTGACAGGCCGAAATTCGGACGGGTTGTAAATGCGCCGACCTAATACACTGGCCTTTAACAGGCCGGAACTTCGGTCGGGCTAGATTATCGTCATTTTTATATGGGCCATTAATGGGCCCGATATGACGTTGGGCCACATATGGCCCATGGTTTACGTCTGGCGTTAACAGGCCGAAAATGACAACAGGCCGAAAGTGGCCCAAAGCTATAGTGGGCCTCTAACAGGCCGAATGTCAGACATGGCCGAATATGACCCAAATCCTTCACGGTCGTTTATGGGCCGAAAGTTTTGATGGCCTGTAAATGGGCCCAAATGAAGCCGGACTTTAACAGGCCGGAAATGCATCGGGCCGTAATTCGGCCCAATTACTTAGCAACCTGTTAACGGGCCAGAAGTGACCATGGGCCGCGTTGATGTCAAGTTTAGGACAGGCCGTTGACGGGCCGATTTGACAAAGAATGTTGGGCCTTTAGCTGGGCCGGCCCATTATGGTCTGCAGAATCTTGTGGGCCTTTAGCTGGGCCGGCCCATTGTGGTCCGCAAAATCTTGTGGGTCTTTAGCTGGGCCGGCCCATTATGGTCTGCAAAATCGTGTGGGCCTTTAGCTGGGCCGGCCCATGATGGTCTGCTAAATTTTGTGGGCCTTTAGCTGGGCCGACCCATTATGGTCCGCTAAATCTTATGGGCCTTCGGTTGGGCCGGCCCATTTAAACTTTGTGGTCCACTTTTGGGCCGGTCCATGTGTCGGTCCGTCAGCCAATGGGAATTTTACACGTGGAAAATCGGCATTGATCGTGGCTGTTAACGGGTTATCGGATCCAAAATCCGACCCGATAGCTTAACGGTGTTCCGTTACGGTGGATGCCACGTGTTGGTCACCCTTGATGAAAGCACTTCTGTGATGCGCGATTTATCGTCATGGAAGTGGACACTTCCGTGATGATAATTTTGGCAATGTCATGGAACACTTCTACGACAGCACAGGTATGACTATCTTGATTCTGTCAAAAATTTGTCATGGATGTACATGCATGACAGAAAACGCGACCTACTGTGACAAACATGTATCATCACGGAAGTGTATTTTTTTGTAGTGTGTCCTGCTCCTGCCGTGCCGTCATCCACCCCACCTGAGGTGCACCATCGACAGAAGCGTTCACTACAGCAGAGATTCCCCCTGCAGACTTTCTTTCGCCGCCTCAGATCATCTATCCCATTGCCAGCAGCCACGCCAACTGCATTACCATCATCAACTGAGCAGATGAACCTGAGGACCACACAGTTCGGGAAGAGAGGTCGCAGTCTTTCATGTTTGCTTACGTTATACATCGGTTATTATTACCTGCTACTTTATCGTTGAAACTTGACTTTTAAAATGCCCGTGAGTCTCATATCGAGGCAGCAACGAATAGTATCTGTCTACTATCTGGTTCATGTGGGGTCTTCTATGTGGTTCATGTTGGGTGGGCAACAAACAGTAGATGATCCATTGTCTATCTTTTTAAACCGAAGCTATAATCTACCTGCTATCATTAGTTTTGGATCTATCCACTCGTTTCCTACCATCAGTCTTGATTTCTGCATGCACCCCTTAGGCCTTACAAAATCTAACTTTTTTTGTTATGCATGTCAGTTATTGTACACAATCGTACTGAACATGTAGAGAAAAAGAGAAGACCGTTGCATGGGAATATAATGTCATGCAGACGCCGCTCCATGGTGGGCAAAGTGGGCCCCCCTCCCGCCATTCCAGATTGTATTCCAGAGGAAGATAACTGTTCAGATGGGGATTCAGAGGGAGCCGACCACTCCTATTTACCACCTGAGGTGTTTGCTCTAACCTGGCATGCTGATGTTGGTCATATCATGCATATGGCGCCTCGCATTGCTTACATTATACATCTTATATGTCATGATCTTAGTTTAGATTTGCTTTGTGTGAATGCCACCTGTTTGGTTTCTATATCATACTCCCACCGTTCCTAAATATTTGTCTTTTTAGATATTTCAACAAGTGACTACATACGGAGCAAAATGAGTGAATCTACACTCCAAAATATGTCTATATACATCTGTATGTGGTAGTCCATTTGAAATCTCTAAAAAGACAAATATTTAGGAACGGAGGGAGTATATGGGAATTATGCCATGCCATCTTCTTTAGCTAGGCATCATATACGTGAATCATGCAAAATACGTGAATTTTATCGTGCCATTTTTTTCATAATGTATTCCATTTGTCAACAATGTTTATACATTCATCTACTCTTCTTGTGCATCAGCCATTTGAGTCGGTCATGGGAAAATCTGGAGTGAAAACAAGGTCTTCTGAGCAGTCGGTCCTACCTGTCGATGCAGATTTCTTGCTGGTTATAGATAGCTCCTCAGAGGAGGATTCAGAGACAGATGACCAGTCGCATCCCCCCCCCCCCCCCGAGGTGCATGCTCTAACTTGGCACGGTTATATTGCTCATATCATGCATATGGTGTCTTGCATTGCCATGCCATCTGCTTAGATTAGACATGCTTTGTGTGAATGCCTCCTGTTTGCTTTCTATATCAGATATGTGAATTATGCAATGCCATGTTTTTCAGCCAGTTATCATATATGTGAATTATGCACCGCCATGTAGCCAGGCATCATATATGTGAATTATCTCATGCCATCTTTTTTTCATTACGTATTCCATTTGTCGACAATCTGTGTATATTGAACTACTCTTCATGTGTATCAGCCATTTGAGCCGGTTATGGAAAAATCTAGAGTGAAAACAAGGTCTTCAGAGTAGGCAATGGTACGTGTTGAAGCATATATCTCGATGGTTACAGGGAGCTCCTCAGAGGAGGATTCAGAGACAGATGACCAGTCCTATATCCCACCTGAGGTGTATGCTCTAAGTTGCAATGTTTATATTTCTCATATCATGCATATGGTGTCTTGCATTGCTTAGTTTAGACATCATATGCACAATACTGAATTCCATCTGCTTAGTTTAGAGATCATACATGCGAGTGCCAGCTGCTTAGTATATGAATCAATTATGTCAATTATATCATGTCATCCTGTAACTTAGACAACATGTATGTGAATTATTTCATCCCAACCTATTTTAGAAAGACATTATGCCATTATATGTAGAATTATGCCATTATATCCTATTAAGTTATCCATCATATATCTAAAACTATGTCATGCTATCCTGTTTAGTTAGGCATCATATATGTGAAATTGTGTCATGCTGTCCTGTTTGGTTAGACAACATATATGTGAATTACCACATCAGTCTATCATACAATGTCTGTACGTTCAATTTCTTTTCTTGTTTATCAGCCATTTGAATTGGAGGGGGTGATGGCAGTATCTAAGGGAGCAAAAACCCGTTCTACACAAAAGACAGTGCTAGCCGTTGTCGGTGTCAAAACCGGCAGATCTAGGGTAGGGGGTCACGAACTGTGCGTCTAGGATCGATGGTAAAAGGAGACGGGGGATGCTACCTCTTGAGCACTGCGTTGGTTTTCCCTTGAAGAGGAAAGGGTGATGCAGCAAAGTAGCGTAAGCATTTCCCTCAGTTTTTGAGAACCAAGGTATCAATACAGTAGGAGGTTACGCGTGAGTCCCTCGCACCTACACAAAACAAATAAATCCTCGCAACCAACGCGATAAGGGGTTGTCAATCCCTACACGGTCACTTACAGGAGTGAGATCTGATAGATATGATAGGATAATATTTTTGGTATTTTTATGATAAAGATGCAAAGTAAAATAAAAGCAAATTAAAAAGCAAAGGAAATAACTAAGTGTTGGAAGATTGATATGATGAAGATAGACCTGGGGGCCATAGGTTTCACTAGTGGCTTCTCTCATGAGCATAATTATTCTACGGTGGGTGAACAAATTACAGTTGAGCAATTGACAGAATTGAGCATAGTTATGAGAATATCTAGGTATGATCATGTATATAGGCATCACGTCCAAGACAAGTAGACCGACTCCTGCCTGCATCTACTACTATTACTCCACTCATCGACCGCTATCCAGCATGCATCTAGAGTATTAAGTTCATAAAAACAGAGTAACGCCTTAAGCAAGATGACATGATGTAGAGGGATAAATTCATGCAATATGATAAAAAAACATCTTGTTATCCTCGATGGCAACAATACTATACGTGCCTTGCTGCCCCTACTGTCACTGGGAAAGGACACCGCAAGATTGAACCCAAAGCTAAGCACTTCTCCCATTGCAAGAAAGATCAATCTAGTAGGCCAAACCAAACTGATAATTCGAAGAGACTTGCAAAGATAACCAATCATACATAAAAGAATTCAGAAAAGATTCAAATATTGTTCATAGATAAACTTGATCATAAACCCACAATTCATCGGTCTCAACAAACACACCGCAAAAAGAAGATTACATCGAATAGATCTCCACGAGAGAGGGGGAGAACATTGTATTGAGATCCAAAAAGAGAGAAGAAGCCATCTAGCTAATAATTATGGACCCGAAGTTCTGAGGTAAACTACTCACACTTCATCAGAGAGGCTATGGTGTTGATGTAGAAGCCCTCTGTGATGGATGCCCCCTCCGGCGGAGCTCCAGAACAGGCCCCAAGATGGGATCTCGTGGGTACAGAAGGTTGCGGCGGTGGAATTAGATTTTTGGCTCCGTATCTGATCGTTTGGGGGTACGTAGGTATATATAGGAGGAAGAAGTACGTCGGTGGAGCAACAGGGGGCCCACGAGGGTGGAGGGCACGCCCTGGGGGGGTTGGCGCGCCCCCTACCTCGTGGCCTCCTGGAAGCTTCTCTTACGTAGGGTCCAAGTCTCCTGGATCATGTTCGTTCTGAAAATCACGTTCCCGAAGGTTTCATTCCGTTTGGACTCCATTGGATATTCTTTTTCTGCGAAACTCTGAAATAGGCAAAAAACAGCAATTCTGGGCTGGGCCTCCGGTTAATAGGTTAGTCCCAAAAATAATATAAAAGTGAATAATAAATCCCAATAATGTCCAAAACAGAAGATAATATAGCATGGAGCAATCAAAAATTATAGATACGTTGGAGACGTATCAAGCATCCCCAAGCTTAATTCCTGCTCGTCCTCGAGTAGGTAAGTGATAAAAACAGAATTTTTGATGCGGAGTGCTACTTGGCATAATTTCAGTGTAATTCTTATTAATTGTGGTATGAATATTCAGATCCGAAAGATTCAAGATAAAAGTTCATATTGATATAAAAATAATAATACTTCAAGCATACTAACTAAGAAATTATGTCCTCTCAAAATAACATGGCCAAAGAAAGTTCATCCCTACAAAATCATATAGTTTAGTCATGCTCCATTTTCGTCACACAAGAATGCTCTCATCATGCACAACCCCGATGACAAGCCAAGCAATTGTTTCATACTTTAGTAATCTCAAACTTATAAACCTTCACGCAATACATGAGCGCGAGCCATGGACATAGCACTATGGGTGGAATAGAATATGATGATGGGGGTTATGTGGAGAAGACAAAAAAGGAGAAAGTCTCACATCAACGAGGCTAATCAATGAGCTATGGAGATGCCCATCGATTGATGTTAATGCAAGGAGTAGGGATTGCCATGCAACGGATACACTAGAGCTATAAATGTATGAAAGCTCAACAAAAGAAACTAAGTGGGTGTGCATCCAACTTGCTTGCTCACGAATACCTAGGGCACTTGAGGAGGCCCATTGTTGGAATATACAAGCCAAGTTCTATAATGAAAAATTCCCACTAGTATATGAAAATGACAAAACAAGAGACTCTCTATCATGAAGATTATGGTGCTACTTTGAAGCACAAGTGTGGTAAAGGATAGTAACATTGTCCCTTCTCTATTTTTCTCTCATCATTTTTTTGGGCCTTCTCTTTTTTTATGGCCTTTCTCTCTCTTTTTTTATTCCTCACTTGGGACAAGGCTCTAGAAAATGATGATCATCACACTTCTATTTATTTACAACTCAATGATTACAACTCGATACTAGAACAAAGTATGACTCTATATGAATGCCTCCGGCGGTGTACCGGGATATGCAATGAACCAAGAGTGACATGTATGAAAGAATTATGAATGGTGGCTTTGCCACAAATACTATGTCAACTACATGATCATGCTAAGCAATATGACAATGATGAATGTGTCATGATAAACGGAATGGTGGAAAGTTGCATGGCAATATATCTCGGAATGGCTATGGAAATGCCATAATAGGTAGGTATGGTGGCTGTTTTGAGGAAGATATAAGGAGGTTTATGTGTGAAAGAGCGTATCATATCACGGGGTTTGGATGCACCGGCGAAGTTTGCACCAACTCTCAATGTGAGAAAGGGCAATGCACGGTACCGAAGAGGCTAGCAATGATGGAAGGGTGAGAGTGCGTATAATCCATGGACTCAACATTAGTCATAAAGAACTCACATACTTATTGCAAAAATCTACAAGTCATCAAAAACCAAGCACTACGCGCATGCTCCTAGGGGGATAGATTGGTAGGAAAAGGCCATCGCTCGTCCCCGACCGCCACTCATAAGGAGGACAATCAAAGAACACCTCATGTTTCAAATTTGTTACATAACGTTTACCATACGTGCATGCTACGGGACTTGCAAACTTCAACACAAGTATTTCTCAAATTCACAACTACTCAACTAGCACAACTTTGATATTATTACCTCCATATCTCAAAACAATCATCAAGCATCAAACTTCTCTTAGTATTCAACACACTCATAAGAAAGTTTTTACTATCTTGAATACCTAGCATATTAGGATTATTTAAGCAAATTACCATGCTATTTAAGACTCTCAAAATAATCTAAGTGAAGCATGAGAGATCAATAGTTCTATAAAAAAATCCACCACCGTGCTCTAAAAGATATAAGTGAAGTACTAGAGCAAAACTATATAACTCAAAAGATATAAGTGAAGCACATAGAGTATTCTAATAATTTCCGAATCATGTGTGTCTCTCTCAAAAGGTGTGTACAGCAAGGATGATTGTGGCAAACTAACAAGCAAAGACTCAATTCATACAAGACGCTCCAAGCAAAACACATATCATGTGGTGAATAAAAATATAGCTCCAAGTAAAGTTACCGATGGAAGTAGACGAAAGAGGGGATGCCTTCCGGGGCATCCCCAAGCTTTGGCTTTTTGGTGTCCTTAGATTATCTTGGGGGTGCCATGGGCATCCCAAGCTTAGGCTCTTGCCACTCCTTGTTCCATAATCCATCTAATCTTTCACCCAAAACTTGAAAACTTCACAACACAAAACTCAACAGAAAATCTCGTGAGCTCCGTTAGCGAAAGAAAACAAAAGACCACTTCAAGGTACTGTAATGAACTCATTCTTTATTTATATTGGTGTTAAACCTACTGTATTCCAACTTCTCTATGGTTTATAAACTATTTTACTAGCCAGTGATTCATCAAAATAAGCAAACAACACACGAAAAACAGAATCTGTCAAAAACAGAACAGTCTGTACTAATCTGTAACTATCGCAAACTTCTGGAACTCCAAAAAATCATCCAAAATAGGACGACCTAGGAAATTTGTTTATTGATCAGCAGCAATTGGAATCAGTATTTTATCACGTTCTGGTGATTTTTAACAATTGTTCTCGTCAACAGAAAGTTTCTGGAAATTACAGCAAGATCAAATAACTATCATCCAAGAAGATCCTATAGGTTTAGCTTGGCACAAACACTAATTAAAACATATAAACACATCTAACCAGAGGCTAGATCAAAAGATTTATTCCTAAACAGAAGAAAAAATTACAGAACTAAAAATAAAATTGGGTTGCCTCCCAACAAGCGCTATCGTTTAACGCCCCTAGCTAGGCATAATAGCAAGGATAGATCTAGGTATTGCCATCTTTGGTAGGCAATCCATAAGTGGCTTTCATGATAGATTCATATGGTAATTTTATTTTCTTCCTAGGGAAGTGTTCCATGCCTTTCTTTAATGGAAATTGGAATCTAATATTCCCTTCCTTCATATCAATAATTGCACCAATCGTTCTAAGGAAAGGTCTACCAAGAATAATAGGACATGAAGGATTGCAATCTATGTCAAGAACGATAAAATCTACGGGCACATAATTCCTATTTGCAACAATAAGAACATCATTAATTCTTCCCATAGGTTTCTTAATAGTGGAATCCGCAAGGTGCAAGTTTAGAGAGCAATCATCAAAATCACGGAAATCTAGCAAATCGCACAAAGTTTTGGGAGTAGTGGAAACACTAGCACCCAAATCACATAAAGCATAGAACTCATGATCCTTAATCTTAATTTTAATAGTAGGTTCCGACTCATCATAAAATTTTCTAGGGATAGAAACTTCCAACTCAAGTTTTTCTTCATAAGATTGCATCAAGGCATCAACAATATGTTTGGTGAAAGCTTTATTTTGACTATAAGCATAAGGAGAATTTAGCACGGATTGCAACAAGGAAATACAATCTATCAAAGAGCAATTATCATAATTAAATTCCTTGAAATACAAAATACTGGGTTTATTAATATCTAGGGTTTCGTTCTCTTCAATCCCACTTTTATCAATTTTAGCATCAAGATCTAAAAACTCTAAATTTTTGGAACGCCTTCTAGGTAAAGGTGGATCATATTCAGTCCCATCATTATCAAGATTCATATTGCAAAACAAAGATTTAATAGGAGACACATCAATAACTTTTAGATCTTCATCTTTATTTTCATAGAAATCCGGTTTAGCGGCCATCTTATTAACTAAGGTAGCCTTCTTATCCGATATTTCAGCAGTCAACTTCTCAAGGCGAGCAATTTGGGATCTTAAACCATCAAATTCTTTAGACATATCATTGAGCTCTTTATTCATATAACTCATAAAACTTTTTTGTTCCTTAAGCTCGTTTCTGAAGAAATTATTATGCTCAAATTGCAAAACCATAAAACTCCTGACGTTGCTTTCGATCTATTCTAACCTTTTAAGGTGAAGATCACCAAATCTAGGTAGAGCCATCGCGACAAAAAAGCAATCCAACACACGAGCAAACAAGAGACGGGCAAAAAGACGCAAACGGAAAAGAGAGGGCGAATAAAACGGCAAGGGTGAAGTGGGGGAGAGGAAAACGAGAGGTAAATGGCAAATAGTGTAATGCGGGAGATAAAGGATTGTGATGGGTACTTGGTATGTTGACTTTTGCGTAGACCTCCCCGGCAACGGCGCCAGAAATCCTTCTTGCTACCTCTTGAGCACTGCGTTGGTTTTCCCTTGAAGAGGAAAGGGTGATGCAGCAAAGTAGCGTAAGTATTTCCCTCAGTTTTTGAGAACCAAGGTATCAATCCAGTAGGAGGCTACGCGCGAGTCCCTCGCACCTACACAAAACAAATAAATCCTCGCAACCAACGCGATAAGGGGTTGTCAATCCCTACACGGTCACTTACGGGAGTGAGATCTGATAGATATGATAGGATAATATTTTTGGTATTTTTATGATAAATATGCAAAGTAAAATAAAAGCAAAGTAAAAAGCAAAGGAAATAACTAAGTGTTGGAATATTGATATGATGAAGATAGACCCGGGGGCCATAGGTTTCACTAGTGGCTTCTCTCATGAGCATAAGTATTCTATGGTGGGTGAAGCTGTTGAGCAATTGACAGAATTGAGCATAGTTATGAGAATATCTAGGTATGATCATGTATATAGGCATCACGTCCAAGACAAGTAGACCGACTCCTGCCTGCATCTACTACTATTACTCCACTCATCGACCGCTATCCAGCATGCATCTAGATTATTAAGTTCATAAAAACATAGTAACGCCTTAAGCAAGATGACATGATGTAGAGGGATAAATTCATGCAATATGATAAAAAAACATCTTGTTATCCCCGATGGCAACAATACTATACGTGCCTTGCTGCCCCTACTGTCACTGGGAAAGGACACCGCAAGATTGAACCCAAAGCTAAGCACTTCTCCCATTGCAAGAAAGATCAATCTAGTAGGCCAAACCAAACTGATAATTCGAAGAGACTTGCAAAGATAACCAATCATACATAAAAGAATTCAGAAAAGATTCAAATATTGTTCATAGATAAACTTGATCATAAACCCACAATTCATCGGTCTCAACAAACACACCGCAAAAAGAAGATTACATCGAATAGATCTCCACGAGAGAGGGGGAGAACATTGTATTGAGATCCAAAAAGAGAGAAGAAGCCATCTAGCTAATAACTATGGACCCGAAGGTCTGAGGTAAACTACTCACACTTCATCGGAGAGGCTATGGTGTTGATGTAGAAGCCCTCCGTGATGGATGCCCCCTCCGGCGGAGCTCCGGAACAGGCCCCAAGATGGGATCTCGTGGGTACAGAAGGTTGCAGCGGTGGAATTAGGTTTTTGGCTCCGTATCTGATCGTTTGGGGGTACGTAGGTATATCTAGGAGGAAGAAGTACGTCGGTGGAGCAACAGGGGGCCCACGAGGGTGGAGGGCACGCCCTGGGGGTGTAGGGGCGCCCCCTACCTCGTGGCCTCCTGGAAGCTTCTCTTACGTAGGGTCCAAGTCTCCTGGATCATGTTCGTTCTGAAAATCATGTTCCCGAAGGTTTCATTCCGTTTGGACTCCGTTTGATATTCTTTTTCTGCGGAACTCTGAAATAGGAAAAAAACAGCAATTCTGGGCTGGGCCTCCGGTTAATAGGTTAGTCCCAAAAATAATATAAAAGTGAATAATAAAGCCCAATAATGTCCAAAACAGAAGATAATATAGCATGGAGCAATCAAAAATTATAGATACGTTGGAGACGTATCAAGCATCCCCAAGCATAATTCCTGCTCGTCCTCGAGTAGGTAAATGATAAAAACAGAATTTTTGATGCGGAGTGCTACTTGGCATAATTTCAATGTAATTCTTATTAATTGTGGTATGAATATTCAGATCCGAAAGATTCAAGATAAAAGTTCATATTGATATAAAAATAATAATACTTCAAGCATACTAACTAAGCAATTATGTCCTCTCAAAATAACATGGCCAAAGAAAGTTCATCCCTACAAAATCATATAGTTTAGTCATGCTCCATTTTCGTCACACAAGAATGCTCTCATCATGCACAACCCCGATGACAAGCCAAGCAATTGTTTCATACTTTGGTAATCTCAAACTTATAAACCTTCACGCAATACATGAGCGCGAGCCATGGACATAGCACTATGGGTGGAATAGAATATGATGATGGGGGTTATCTGGAGAAGACAAAAAAGGAGAAAGTCTCACATCAACGAGGCTAATCAATGAGCTATGGAGATGCCCATCGATTGATGTTAATGCAAGGAGTAGGGATTGCCATGCAACGGATACACTAGAGCTATAAATGTATGAAAGCTCAACAAAAGAAACTAAGTGGGTGTGCATCCAACTTGCTTGCTCACGAAGACCTAGGGCACTTGAGGAGGCCCATTGTTGGAATATACAAGCCAAGTTCTATAATGAAAAAATTCCCACTAGTATATGAAAATGACAAAACAAGAGACTCTCTATCATGAAGATTATGGTGCTACTTTGAAGCACAAGTGCGGTAAAGGATAGTAACATTGTCCCTTCTCTATTTTTCTCTCATCATTTTTTTGGGCCTTCTCTTTTTTTATGGCCTTTCTCTCTCTCTTTTTTTATTCCTCACTTGGGACAAGGCTCTAGAAAATGATGATCATCACACTTCTATTTTTTACAACTCAATGATTACAACTCGATACTAGAACAAAGTATGACTCTATATGAATGCCTCCGGCGGTGTACCGGGATATGCAATGAACCAAGAGTGACATGTATGAAAGAATTATGAACGGTGGCTTTGCCACAAATACTATGTCAACTACATGATCATGCTAAGCAATATGACAATGATGAATGTGTCATGATAAACGGAATGGTGGAAAGTTGCATGGCAATATATCTCGGAATGGCTATGGAAATGCCATAATAGGTAGGTATGGTGGCTGTTTTGAGGAAGATATAAGGAGGTTTATGTGTGCAAGAGCATATCATATCATGGGGTTTGGATGCACCAGCGAAGTTTGCACCAACTCTCAATGTGAGAAAGGGCAATGCGCGGTACCGAAGAGGCTAGCAATGATGGAAGGGTGAGAGTGCGTATAATCCATGGACTCAACATTAGTCATAAAGAACTCACATAGTTATTGCAAAAATCTACAAGTCATCAAAAACCAAGCACTACGCGCATGCTTCTAGGGGGATAGATTGGTAGGAAAAGGCCATCGCTCGTCCCCGACCGCCACTCATAAGGAGGACAATCAAAGAACACCTCATGTTTCAAATTTGTTACATAACGTTTACCATACGTGCATGCTACGGGACATGCAAACTTCAACACAAGTATTTCTCAAATTCACAACTACTCAACTAGCACAACTTTGATATTATTACTTCCATATCTCAAAACAATCATCAAGCATCAAACTTCTCTTAGTATTCAACACACTCATAAGAAAGTTTTTACTATCTTGAATACCTAGCATATTAGGATTATTTAAGCAAATTACCATGCTATTTAAGACTCTCAAAATAATCTAAGTGAAGCATGAGAGATCAATAGTTCTATAAAAAAATCCACCACCATGCTCTAAAAGATATAAGTGAAGTACTAGAGCAAAATTATATAACTCAAAAGATATAAGTGAAGCACATAGAGTATTCTAATAATTTACGAATCATGTGTGTCTCTCTCAAAAGGTGTGTACAGCAAGGATGATTGTGGCAAACTAACAAGCAAAGACTCAATTCATACAAGATGCTCCAAGCAAAACACATATCATGTGGTGAATAAAAATATAGCTCCAAGTAAAGTTACCGATGGAAGTAGACGAAAGAGGGGATGCCTTCCGGGGCATCCCCAAGCTTTGGCTTTTTGGTGTCCTTAGATTATCTTGGGGGTGCCATGGGAATCACCAAGCTTAGGCTCTTGCCACTCCTTGTTCCATAATCCATCTAATCTTTCACCCAAAACTTGAAAACTTCACAACACAAAACTCAACAGAAAATCTCGTGAGCTCCGTTAGCGAAAGAAAACAAAAGACCACTTCAAGGTACTGTAATGAACTCATTCTTTATTTATATTGGTGTTAAACCTACTGTATTCCAACTTCTCTATGGTTTATAAACTATTTTACTAGCCATAGATTCATCAAAATAAGCAAACAACACACGAAAAACAGAATCTGTCAAAAACAGAACAGTCTGTAGTAATCTGTAACTAACGTAAACTTATGGAACTCCAAAAAATCATCCAAAATAGGACGACCTAGGAAATTTGTTTATTGATCAGCAGCAATTGGAATAAGTATTTTATCACGTTCTGGTGATTTTTAACAATTGTTTTCGTCAACAGAAAGTTTCTGGAAATTACAGCAAGATCAAATAACTATCATCCAAGAAGATCCTATAGGTTTAGCTTGGCACAAACACTAATTAAAACATAAAAACACATCTAACCAGAGGCTAGATCAAAAGATTTATTGCTAAACAGAAGCAAAAATTAAAGAACTAAAAATAAAATTGGGTTGCCTCCCAACAAGCGCTATCGTTTAACGCCCCTAGCTAGGCATAATAGCAAGGATAGATCTAGGTATTGCCATCTTTGGTAGGCAATCCATAAGTGGCTTTCATGATAGATTCATATGGTAATTTTATTTTCTTCCTAGGTAAGTGTTCCATGCCTTTCTTTAATGGAAATTGGAATCTAATATTCCCTTCCTTCATATCAATAATTGCACCAATCGTTCTAAGGAAAGGTCTACCAAGAATAATAGGACATGAAGGATTGCAATCTATGTCAAGAACGAAAAAATCTACGGGCACATAATTCCTATTTGCAACAATAAGAACATCATTAATTCTTCCCATAGGTTTCTTAATAGTGGAATCCGCAAGGTGCAAGTTTAGAGAGCAATCATCAAAATCACGGAAATCTAGCAAATCGCACAAAGTTTTGGGAGTAGTGGAAACACTAGCACCCAAATCACATAAAGCATAGAACTCATGATCCTTAATCTTAATTTTAATAGTAGGTTCCCACTCATCATAAAGTTTTCTAGGGATAGAAACTTCCAACTCAAGTTTTTCTTCATAAGATTGCATCAAGGCATCAACGATATGTTTGGTAAACTTGATCATAGATAAACTCAGAGAAGATTCAAATATTGTTCATAGATAAACTTGATCATAAACCCACAATTCATCGGTCTCAACAAACACACCGCAAAAAGAAGATTACATCGAATAGATCTCCACGAGAGAGGGGGAGAACATTGTATTGAGATCCAAAATGAGAGAAGAAGCCATCTAGCTAATAACTATGGACCCAAAGGTCTGAGGTAAACTACTCACACTTCATCGGAGAGGCTATGGTGTTGATGTAGAAGCTCTCCATGATGGATGCCCCTCCGGCGGAGCTCCGGAATAGGCCCCAAGATGGGATCTCGTGGGTACAGAAGGTTGCGGTGGTGGAATTAGGTTTTTGGCTCCGTATCTGATCATTTGGGGGTACGTAGGTATATATAGGAGGAAGAAGTATGTCGGTGGAGCAAAGGGGGCCCACGAGGGTGGAGGGCGCGCCCTGGGGGGGGTAGGCGCGGCCCCTACCTCGTGGCCTCCTGGAAGCTTCTCTTACGTAGGGTCCAAGTCTCCGGGATCATGTTCGTTCCGAAAATCACGTTCCCGAAGGTTTCATTCCGTTTGGACTTCGTTTGATATTCTTTTTCTGCGAAACTCTGAAATAGGCAAAAAACAGCAATTCTGGGCTGGGCCTCCGGTTAATAGGTTAGTCCCAAAAATAATATAAAAGTGAATAATAAAGCCCAATACTGTCGAAAACAGAAGATAATATAGCATGGAGCAATCAAAAATTATAGATACGTTGGAAAGGTATCACGGGACACAATGTTTACCCAGGTTCGGGCCCTCTCTATGGAGGTAATACCCTACTTCCTACTTGATTGATCTTGATGAATATGAGTATTACAAGAGTTGATCTACCACGAGATCGTAATGGCTAAACCCTAGAAGTCTAGCCCGTATGACTATGGTAATGAATATATCCTATCCGGACTACGCCCTCCGGTTTATATAGACACCGGAGGGATCTAGGGTTACATAGAGTCGGTTACATAGGAAAGAATTTTCATAGATGATCGCCAGGCTTGCCTTCCACACCAAGGAGAGTCTAATCCGGACACGGGTATAGTCTTCGGCCTTCATGTCTTCACAGCCCATCAGTCCGGCCCATGGATAACAGGCCGGACGCCCGAGGACCCCTTAGTCCAGGACTCCCTCAGTAGCCCCTGAACCTAGCTCCAATGATGAGGAGTCCGGCGCGCAGATTGTCTTCGGCATTGCAAGGCGGATTCCCTTCTTTCCGAACTCCAAGATAGTCTAAGGACGCAGTGATTATATCCGGACCTGTCACATACTCCATACACTACCACAGAGAAAATATAGTCTTACACAAATCTAATCCGCTGACAAATTTTTGTAGCATGACACTACGTCTGACCGGTTATAATTCCAAACCATTTTTGTGTTCGATGCCCCACGTCCCGAGCCGCGGTTGCCATTGGCACTTCTTGTCAAAGCAGAGACCGTGTCCCCTTATCGCGGGATTCTCATCAATGCGGGTATGGGTAACCCAACCGTGCCGTTTATACAACTCTTGGGAATAGGCGAATCTTAAGGCGAGTGAGGAGGCGTTTGATATTTACTGCCTTTATAAGGGGACAAGAATTCCCTCTTCCTCTCTCACGCCCTCTCTCTGTCTCCGCCCTTCCAATCTCGAGCTCCAGCGCCCAAGTTCTCATCTCCTTTCCACTCAAGCTAGCACTCAACCATGTCCGGATCCGGAGGTCAGGGCAAGTGGATGGTCTCCTCCGTCAAGGAGGAGGACATTACTGAGCTTCGGGCGGCCGGATATTTGGCGAAGGAAATCGCCCACCGTCTGCCGGCCGAGGGACAAGTCGTCCCCACGCCGAAGCGCACCGAGAGGGTAGTATTCAGCCCCCATTTCTTCCGCGGACTAGGGTTCCCACTCCACCCTTTTGTTCGCGGGCTGATGTATTATTACGGGATAGATTTCCACGATCTGTCCCCGAACTCCTTCCTCAACATCTCGGCGTTTATCGTCATGTGTGAGACCTTCCTCCGCATCCAACCCCACTTCGGGCTATGGCTCAAAGTCTTCAATGTGAAGCCGAAGGTGGTGGATGGCCAGCACGCGGAGTGCGGGGGAGCCATGGTGAGTAAGCTGTCAAACGTCTCCTGGCCGAAAGGCACTTTCGTGGAGACAGTAAAGGAGTGGCAGAAACAGTGGTTCTACATCACAGAACCCTGCGGCACCACCTGGGCAGCAGCTGCCGAATTCCGCTCTGGTGCTCCCATGCGACTCACCTCCTGGGTCGAGAAGAGTCCGAACTGGTGTTCGCCCGATGAGCTGATAGCGCTGCAGACGCGCGTTCAGAGTATGATAGCCAAGAACGTCAAGCTTGTCGATGTAATCCAGGTGATGCTAGTTCACCGGATCCTCCCGTGCCAGCGCAGAAGTCGCCCTCTGTGGGAGTTTAATCCGAAGAAGCACCAAACCCTGGAGAGGCTCTTCGAAACTACTCACGAAGGTGCCTGGAAGTTGCTCTTTAAGGGAAACGATAAACTGCCGGCCACGGATTCAGACCGTGGTCACGATTGTAAACACCCCGCCAGCGAGGTACGTTATTTTTGGTGTATCCCCTACTTGTTTGTTTCGAGGATGATGTCTGAATTTTTATCATTGCTTTTTCAGGACTGGATGGAGAGGGCGAAGCGGATCCAATGTCCGGCTCTACCTGAAGAGCCGGTCATCCCGCGCCTAGCGAAGATGCTGGTGCCGGCGCCATATAAGGCACCGAAGAAGAAGGCCAAGAAGAAGGCCAAGGGGCCAAAAGTGGCCCCCGTCGCAAGGGCACTTCGGACATGATGTCCGAAGACGAGGAAGCCCATTCCTCCGTCCCTGAGGACGACGGCGAGGAAGAGGAGGAGGAGGAGAAGAACCCTCCCCCTAAGGAGAAGAAGGGGGGCCTCCACGAATCTGGAGGCCGGAACGCCCAAGAAGGGGAAGGGCGCCCCTGCGGTCAATACCGCGTGGGACGTTGACAGTAGTCCAGAGCGATGCCTCCGCACTAAGCCTCAGGCCGCATCGTAAGTACTATGACTCCCGTACATAAGTGTACCCGGCATCACCTTTTTCATTGTTTTGACGTGGTTAATTGTGCCATTGCAGTCCGGCCCGTGGCAGCATCTAGCGATCCTCATCTGGGGGTTCGTTGGATTTGACGGAAATGGCTAGTACCTCGCCGCCGCCCGCTTACTCCCCTGAGGCCAAGGACGACACCGAAGTGTTGTCCTGGAGGACTGCTCCGAGCCGGGGAGGGGCCCAGGACGGAGTCCAGGAGGCACCGCAAGGCGAGACCTCCGCTGCCGGACACATGGGGGAGCAGATCCCCATGGAGACTGGCGAAGAGGGACGTATTCAATTCGGCCCTCGGCCGAATACGGTCCCGGGGACCGATACGGTCCCGGAATCCAGCGCGCGCCTTCCTTCGAAGGAGGGGGGTGCGCCAATTCCACCGATGGCCCCTGTCCAACCAGGGGCACCGGATAACCTGATGGAGGCACTACGAGGCGCCTCCATTGTGGACGAGCACCGTATCCTTATGGGTACAGTGATCGAGAAAGTTCAGTCCGTCAAGAGCGGACTAAACGAGGCCTGCCACAACTTGTTGACAGGTTTCGAGGTAAGTCACGTAAAAAGATGACACCCCGTGCTAACAGTAGCCCCTGAGACACTGTCCGGTGTTCGGAAAGAAAGGCCGGACAGGGGATCAACCCTTTGTAGGAGACTAATTATGTGATTGAACAGGCGTCGCTGTCGGCCGCAACCTCGCATGCTTCCGAAGTCTCTGAACTGAAGCAGAGGCTGGAGCGGACCGAGAACGAGCTCGGCGAGGTGAAGATTCAGCTCCACAAGAAGCAAGGTGAGTAACGACCTACTGTGTATTCGGAAAGAGTAAGCGGTGAGTATTGACCGGAGTGTCATAATATGTGTAGGGGCGGCGACCGAGGTCGAGGCCCTGAAAAATGCCCTGACCGAAGCCGAGGGGAAGGTTGTCCAGCAGCAAGCTGCCCGTAAGGAGCTCAAGGCCCGGGTCGGCGAGGTCCAGCAGGAGCTCCAGGACGCGGTGAAGAAGTGTGAGGCCTTGGAGCGCGAAGCGTCGGTTCGAGAGACCAAGCTTACCAAAGCTCGCCAGAGCGTGGAGGCCGCACAGAATGAAGCCCGGGGCGCTCTGCAGGAGATCCAGGAGGCCAAGAAGATCGCAGCGGGTAAGGCTTTTAACATGAAAGCAAGTATGCGGAGAAGTACCTTTTACTAACCCAGGTTCGGAGTTGCCCCGGGGCCTTTGCGGATCTGCCATGCAGCGTGTTCGATGCTGCGGTGTTCTTCCGAGCCGGAGAAGGGAATTCCACAGAGAAGCTGTTCTGGTCGCAGTATGCTGTGCCAGAACATCTGGTGCCCTTTGTCGATCAACTGAAACAGTTGGTCGAGCTACATAGGGTGGCCAAACTGGCCATGAAGGATTTAATAATCCGGCTGTGGCCAGCCGAAGCTATACATAGCAGCTATTTTGGCCTCGTGAAGCGGGTGATGGAGGCTTGTCCGCGGCTAGACGTCGTCAAGCGATCAGTCTGCATCGAAAGTGCCCACATGGCCTTTGCCCGTTGCAAAATGTGGTGGGCGAAGATGGATGCCGTCGAGGTGGCCAATGGGCCGCCGGAGGGCAAGGAGCACCGCACACCCGAGCGATATTTTGCGGATGTCCTGGACGGGTCTCTACTTGTAGCAGCGCAGTGCGGGCAGGACATTATTTTCGAATGAAGACATTCGTTTTTTGTCTTTGCCTTGTATGATGAAAACAAATCCGGTTTGCAATATAATGTTTGTTATGTTTTGATTGTTTCCTCCTGTGCGGCCGTGTTGTATGGAAATCTGAGGGTTGACCAGTCGTCGGCTTCTGCCCTCACGTAGGTAGTACGGAGGTGTTCGGGATGGAATCTAAACAATCTTGATCCAATTATATGGTCCTTGAAGGAGTTTTTTAGCGCAACGAACCAGGCAATCAGACTATGCGGCTTAAACGCCCTCACTTAGCCATAGGAGTTTTATAATAAAACATAGGCGCAGCCCCTAGTATACGAACCAGAGTGCTGTCAGCGCCTGATCGGGAAGTACCGATCCTTCGCGTAATGCGGAAAAAATCTCCAATGATTTGTGACCTCCGAACAGCTGACCGGCTCTTGCCGCATCATGACAGTCAGTTTTCGGCTTTCTCTACTGAGGTGCTCATTCGGTTTAGACCAGGGCATAATCGCAGTAGTTCTCCCTTTACTACCCTAGCCGATGTAGCGGAACCTAGGGTAGCAAGCACAGGAGCCGGGCAACCCAACTATTAACCAAAGACATGATTCGGAGCCAATGCATATAATGCTAAATTCGGGGTGTCGAACTTATCTATAAGAAGTGTTCGGACTTTGTTGCCGTATTGTGGGGTGATAGGGAGCCCCTGGCGAATGTGAAACATACCAAAGTGCCCGGGTGCGAGGATAGAAGTAATTAATAGCAACGGGAAACAGAGAAAGAACAAAGGTAGCATCTGGGGCCCCTTGACTTGGGCCGTAAACTGTTGCCATTATAGTTGGGTTGATGCGTCAAAGTGCATTTATACAAGTAATGCAATAAGCAACCGGCTATTTAACATGCCAGAACCAGAGGAGAGCTGCATTTGGGTACTGAAAAATAGGTAGAGTAGTCGTTGGATTGTCCTCTAGGGCTTCCCCTATATGCCTATGCTCTGCGCCAATCTGGTGTACTTGTCCTTTGACAGGACTAGTAATCAGGCCGTCGAAGGGGGCCTGTATAAAAGGTACCTGAAAAAAGAAGGAAAAAGGGAAATAGTAAAGGTACCAGTGAGTCCGGGATTGGTGTAGCCGAACTACAAGCTAACTGTGCCTCCGTTGATGCCCATGGGATTTCGAGTGCGTAATTATGTACGCATGGTGCGGATGTCGCTACCTCATCGGGACTGGGATGGAGGCCGAATTGCTAGTCGAGCTCTTGACGAGCCGAACCGTCCTGTTGCAGTGTGGTCCGGACTCTCTTAGTGATGCCCTGGGGCTCGGCGGCTGGATTTCGGTTCTGCTTGAGAAGGCCGCTCTATACCTCTGCTGCTAGGGCAGCTATGTGCTCTCTGTTCGGAGGGAGCGTTCAGTGTTGCCATTGACTGTTATGACACCGCGTGGACCGGGCATCTTGAGCTTGAGATAAGCATAGTGTGGCACTGCATTGAATCTAGCAAACGCGGTTCGTCCGAGCAGTGCATGGTAGCCGCTGCGGAAAGGGACGATATCGAAGATTAACTCTTCGCTTCGGAAGTTATCCGGAGAACCAAAGACCACCTCCAGCGTGATTGAGCCCGTACAACGGGCCTCTACGCCTGGTATGACTCCTTTAAAGGTAGTCTTTGTGGGTTTGATTCGTGAGGGATTAATGCCCATCTTCCGCACTGTATCCTGATAGAGCAGGTTGAGGCTGCTACCACCGTCCATTAGGACTCGTGTTAGGTGAAATCCGTCGATGATTGGGTCGAGGACCAGTGCGGCCGAACCGCCATGGCGGATACTAGTTGGGTGATCTCGACGATCGAAGGTGATCGGGAATGACGACCATGGATTGAATTTTGGGGCGACTGGCTCTACCGCATGGACGTCCCTGAGTGCTCGCTTGCGCTCCCTTTTGGGGATGTGTGTAGCGTATATCATGTTCACCGTTTTGACTTGAGGGGGAAATTTCTTCCACCCCCCAATGTTCGGCTGCCGGGGCTCTTCGTCCTCATCCTCACTTGGTGATCCCTTTTCTTTGTTCTCGGCATTTAACTTCCCAGCCTGTTTGAAAACCCAACAATCTCTGTTGGCATGATTGGCTTGTTTGTCTGGGGTGCCATGTATCTGGCACGGACGATCGAGTATGCGGTCCAAGGTGGATGGTCCCTCATTGTTCCTTTTGTAGGGCTTCTTCCGCTGGCCGGACTTGGTGCCGCTGAATCCGGCGTGAACTATCGTGTCATCGGTGTTATCGCCATTACTTCGGCGTTTGTGTTTATTGCGCCGGAGCTTGCCGGTGATGTTTTTGGCCTCAGAGGGGCCTGCCTTGTTGGCTGTGTTTGTACTACGAGCCAGCCAACTATCCTCACCCGCGCAAAAGCGGGTCATGAGTGCCGTGAGGGCTGCCATAGACTTCGGCATTTCTTGGCCGAGGTGGCGGGCAATCCATTCGTCGCGGATGCTGTGTTTGAAGGCCGCTAGGGCTTCGGCATCCGGATAGTCAACGATCTGGTTCTTTTTGGTTAGGAACCTAGTCTAGAATTTTTTGGCTGATTCTCCAGGTTGTCGAACTATATGACTTAAGTCATCAGCGTCTGGTGGCCGGACATAAGTACCTTGGAAGTTGTCAAGAAATGCTTCTTCCAATTCCTCCCAACTGCCGATGGAATTTTCGGGCAGGCTATTTAGCCAGTGTCTATCTAGCCTTTTTAATTTTAGTGGGAGGTATTTGATGGCGTGGAGGTCGTCTCCTCTGGCCATATGGATGTGGAGAATAAAATCTTCGATCCACACTGCGGGATCGGTTGTTTCGTCGTATGATACTATATTGACGGGCTTGAACCCCTCGGGGAATTCGTGATCAAGTACTTCATCTGTGAAGTAGAGAGGGTGTGCGGCGCCTCTATATCGGGCCGCGTCACGGCGCACCTACGATGAAGTCCGTCTGCGGTTATCGGCCCAGGCGTGACTGGGTTTGTTACGTCTGAATAGGTAGCCGTCATCCCGAGTTGGGAAGCGTCCTCGCGATCCGTAGATTGATCTGGTGTGTCCTGCTCTACTGTCCAGGTCCTGCCGAAGGTCGTATGTATGGTCCCGAGCTGTTCTTTCCCTGTTTTTACGAGGCGGTGGGGCGGGCTGTTGTTCGGCCTAAGTTGCCGTTTTATCCCGACCGCGGGGTGGTCGGTCCGCCACACTATCCTGACCGCGTGGTGGTCGTTCCGCATTACGTGAGGGAGGTATGGGATCTGGTGCCTCCTCATCAAACTGAGGTAGCAGTCTGCGCTTTGGGTAACTCTTGGCTAGGTGCTTGAGGCCGTATTCTTCGGCTGCCAGGACATCGGTCCATCTGTCAATGAGTAGGTCTTGATCGGCTCGGAGCTGCTGCTGCTTTTTCTTCAGGCTTCTTGCAGTAGCTATTAGCTGGCGCTTGAAGCGCTCTGATACGTCCATTTTGCATCATGCTTTTATATCTATATTTATTGCATTATGGGCTGTTATTACACATTATGTCACAATACTTATGCCTATTCTCTCTTATTTTACAAGGTTTACATAAGGAGGGAGAATGCCGGCAGCTGGAATTCTGGGCTGGAAAAGGAGTAAATATTAGAGACCTATTTTGCACAACTCCAAAAGTCCTGAAACTCCACGAAAGTTATTTTTGGAAATAATAAAAAATATTGAGTGGAAGAAATACGTCAGGGGGGCCACCACCTGTCCACGAGGGTGGGGGCGCGCCCTACCCCCTGGGCGCGCCCCCTGCCTCGTGGGCCCCCTATTAGCCCTCCGGTGCCCATCTTCTGCTATATAAAGTCTTTCGTCCGAAAAAAATCATAAGAATGCTTTCGGGACGAGACTCCGCCGCCACGAGGCAGAACCAATCTAGGGCTCCGGCAGAGCTGTTCTACCGAGGACAGTTCCCTCCGGGAGGGGGAAATCATCGCCATCGTCATCACCAACGCTCCTCTCATCAGGAGAGGGCAATCTCCATCAACATCTTCACTAGCACCATCTCATCTCAAACCCTAGTTTATCTCTTGTATCCAATTCTTGTCTCTAAGTCTGGGATTGGTACCTGTAGGTTGCTAGTAGTGTTGATTACTCCTTGTAGTTGATGCTAGTTGGTTTATTTGGTGGAAGATCATATGTTCATATCCTATATGCATATTAATACTCCTCTGATTATGAACATGAATATGCTTTGTGAGTAGTTACGTTTGTTCCTGAGGACATGGGAGAAGTCTTCCTATTAGTAGTCATGTGAATTTGGAATTCGTTCGATATTTTGATGAGATGTATGTTGTCTATTCTCTAGTGGTGTTATGTGAACGTCGACTACATAACACTTCACCATTATTTGGGCCTAGAGGAAGGCATTGGGAAGTAATAAGTAGATGATGGGTTGCTAGAGTGACAGAAGCTTAAACCCTAGTTTATGTGTTGCTTCGTAAGGGGCTGATTTGGATCCATATATTTCATGCTATGGTTAGGTTTACCTTAATACTTTTGTTGTAGTTCCGGATGCTTGCAATAGAGGTTAATCATAAGTGGGATGCTTGTCCAAGTAAGGGCAGCACCCAAGCACCAGTCCACCCACATATCGAATTATCAAAGTACCGAACGCGAATCATATGAACGTGATGAAAACTAGCTTGACGATAATTCCCATGTGTCCTCGGGAGCGCTTTTCCCTATATAAGAGTTTGTCCAGGCTTGTCCTTTGCTACAAAAAGGATTGGGCCACCTTGCTGCACTTTATTTACTTTTGTTACTTGTTGCTCGTTACAAATTATCCTATCACAAAACTACCTGTTACTTATTATTTCAGTGCTTGTAGAGAATACCTTGCTGAAAACCGCTTATCATTTCCTTCTGCTCCTCGTTGGGTTCGACACTCTTACTTATCAAAAGGACTATGATAGATCCCCTATACTTGTGGGTCATCAAGACTCTTTTCTGGCG
Source organism: Triticum aestivum (assembly GCF_018294505.1). NCBI lineage: Eukaryota > Viridiplantae > Streptophyta > Magnoliopsida > Poales > Poaceae > Triticum > Triticum aestivum. The sequence continues at coordinate 505,349,674 of NC_057802.1, forward strand.
CCGTTGCCGGGGAGTGAAGCGCCTTTGGTAGGTGGAATTTGGTAAGGAAAAATTTATATAGTGTGCTGAAATTCACTGTCACTTGTTACTATGGAAAGTAATCCTCTGAGGGGCTTGTTCGGGGTATCTTCACCCCGACCAGTAGAGCAAAGAGCTGCTCCTCAACCTACTGAACCTATTGAAAATGAAAATTTCCACTTTGAGATTCCTTTGGGTATGTTAGAAAAACTGCTAGCTAATCCTTTTGCAGGAGATGGAACAAAGCATCCTGATGAGCACCTAATATATGTGGATGAAGTTTGTGGATTATTTAAGCTTGCAGGTATACCCGGTGATTTTATTAAGAAGAAGGTCTTGCCTTTATCTTTGAAGGGAGATGCATCGACATGGTATAGGCTATGTGATGATACGGGATCATGGAACTACAAACGATTGAAATTGGAATTTCATCATAAACTTTATCCTATGCATCTTGTTCATCGTGATCGCAATTATATATATAATTTTTGGCCTCGCGAAGGAGAAAGCATCGCTCAAGCTTGGGGAGGCTTAAATCAATGTTATATTCATGCCCCAATCATGAGCTCCCAAGAGAAATAATTATTCAAAGTTTTTATGCTCGGCTTTCTGATAACAATCGCACCATGCTCGATACTTCTTGTGCTGGCTCTTTTATGATGAAGACTATTGAATTCAGATGGGATTTATTGGATAGAATTAAACGCAACTCTGAAGATTGGGATCTCGGCGAAGGTAAGGAGTCAGGTATGACACCTAAGTTTGATTGTGTTAAATCTTTTATGGATACCGATGTTTTCCGTAAGTTTAGCACTAAATATGGACTTGACTCGGAGATAGTAGCTTCTTTATGTGAATCTTTGCTGCTCATATTGATCTCCCTAAGGAGAAGTGGTTTAAATATCATCCTCCCATAGAAGTAAAATTAGTTGCACCTATTAAAGTTGAAGAAAAGACTATCACTTATAATGATCCTATTGTTCCTACTTCTTATGTTGAGAAACCACCTTTCCCTGTTAGAATAAAGGATCATGCTAAAGCTTCAACTGTGGTTCGTAAAAGCAATATTAGAACTTATACACCTCCTAAGCAAATTAAAGTTGAACCTAATATTGCTATTGTTAAAGATCTCTTGTCTGATAATATTGATGGGCATGTTATTCATTTCTGTGATGAAACTGCTAGAATTGCCAAACCTTGTGCTAAAGATAAACATAGACCTGTTGTAGGCATGCCTGTTATTTCCGTTAAAATAGGAGATCATTGTTATCATGGCTTATGTGATATGGGTGCCAGTGCTAGTGCTATACCTCATGGCTTATACAAAGAAATTATGCATGAAATTGCACCTGCTGAGATAGAAGGTATTGATGTTACCATCAAACTTGCTAATAGAGATACAATATCACCCATTGGAATTGTTAGAGATGTTGAAGTCTTGTGTGGGAACACTAAATATCCTACCGATTTTCTTGTTCTTGGTTCCCCACAAGATAGCTTTTGCCCCATTATATTTGGTAGACCCTTCTTGAACACTGTTAATGCTAGGATAGATTGCGAAAAGGATGTTGTTACTATTGGTTTGGGTGATATGTCTCATGAGTTCAACTTTTCTAAATTTAGTAGACAACACCGTGAAGAGGAATTGCCTTGTAAGGATGAAATAATTGGTCTTGCTTCTATTGCCGTGCCTCCTAGTGATCCTTTAGAACAATATTTACTAGACCATGAAAATGATATGTTTATGAATGAAAGAAGGGAAATAGATGAAGTATTCTTTAAACAGGAACCAATCCTGAAGCACAATTTGCCTGTTGAAATCCTAGGGGATCCTCCTCCACCCAAGGGTGATCCCGTGTTTGAGCTTAAACCGTTACCTGATACTCTTAAATATGCTTGTCTTGATGAGAAAAAGATATATCCTGTTATTATTAGTGCTAACCTTTCAGAGCATGAAGAAGAAAGATTATTGAAAACTCTGAAGAAGCACCGTGCTTCTATTGGATATACTCTTGATGATCTTAAGGGCATTAGTCCCACTCTATGTCAACATAAAATAAATTTGGAGGAAGATGCCAAACCAGTTCGTGATCATCAACGACGGCTGAATCCTAAGATGAAGGAAGTGGTAAGAAAAGAAATACTAAAGCTCCTTGAGGCAGGCATAATTTATCCCGTTGCTGATAGTCAGTGGGTAAGTCCTGTCCATTGTGTCCCTAAGAAGGGAGGTATTACTGTCGTTCCTAATGATAAAGATGAATTGATTCCGCAAAGAATTATTATAGGTTATAGGATGGTAAATGATTTCCGCAAATTAAATAAGGCTACTAAAAAGGATCATTACCCCTTACCTTTTATCGATCAAATGCTAGAAAGATTATCCAAACATACACATTTTTGCTTTCTAGATGGTTATTCTGGTTTCTCTCAAATACCTGTGTCAGCCAATGATCAATCAAAGACTACTTTTACTTGCCCTTTTGGTACTTTTGCTTATAGATGTATGCCTTTTGGTTTATGTAATGCACCTGCTACCTTTCAAAGATGCATGATGGCTATATTCTCAGACTTTTGTGAAAAGATTTGTGAGGTTTTCATGGACGATTTTTCCGTCTACGGGTCCTCTTTTGATGATTGCTTGAGCAACCTTGATCGAGTTTTGCAGAGATGTGAAGAAACTAATCTTGTCCTAAACTGGGAAAAGTGCCACTTTATGGTTAATGAAGGTATTGTCTTGGGGCATAAAGTTTCTGAAAGAGGTATTGAGGTTGATAAAGCCCAGGTTGATGCTATTGAAAAGATGCCATGTCCTAAGGACATCAAAGGTATAAGAAGTTTCCTTGGTCACGCCGGTTTTTATAGGAGGTTCATTAAGGACTTCTCAAAAATTTCTCGGCCTCTGACTAATTTATTACAAAAAGATATATCATTTGTCTTTGATGATGATTGTGTAGAAGCATTTGAAATACTTAAGAAAGCATTGATTTCTGCACCTATTGTTCAGCCACCTGATTGGAGTTTACCCTTTGAAATTATGTGTGATGCTAGTGATTATGCTGTAGGTGTTGTTCTAGGGCAAAGAGTTGATAAGAAATTAAATGTCATCCAATATGCTAGTAAAACTCTAGACAATGCTCAGAGAAATTATGCTACTACTGAAAAGGAATTCTTAGCAGTTGTATTTGCTTGTGATAAGTTCAGACCTTATATTCTTGATTCTAAAGTAACTATTCACACTGATCACGCTGCTATTAAATATCTTATGGAAAAGAAAGATGCTAAACCTAGACTTATTAGATGGGTTCTAATGCTACAAGAATTTGATTTGCATATTGTTGATAGAAAGGGAGCTGAGAACCCCATTGCAGACAACTTGTCTAGGTTAGAAAATGTTCTTGATGACCCACTACCTATTGATGATAGCTTTCCTGATGAGCAATTAAATGTCATAAATGCTTCTCGTACTGCTCCATGGTATGCTGATTATGCTAATTATATTGTTGCTAAATTTATACCACCTAGTTTCACATACCAGCAAAAGAAAAAGTTTTTCTATGATTTGAGACATTACTTTTGGGATGACCCACATCTTTATAAAGAAGGAGTAGATGGTGTTATTAGACGTTGTGTACCTGAGCATGAACAGGAACAGATCCTACGCAAGTGTCACTCCGAGGCTTATGGAGGACATCACGCTGGAGATAGAATTGCACATAAGGTATTGCAATCCGGTTTTTATTGGCCTACTCTCTTCAAGGATGCCCGCAAGTTTGTCCTATCTTGTGATGAATGTCAAAGAATTGGTAATATTAACAAACGTCAAGAAATGCCTATGAACTATTCACTTGTTATTGAACCATTTGATGTTTGGGGCTTTGATTATATGGGACCTTTTCCTGCCTCTAATGGATACACACATATTTTAGTTGCTGTTGATTACGTTACTAAGTGGGTAGAAGCTATTCCAACTAGTAGTGCTGATCATAACACTTCTATTAAGATGCTTAAAGAAGTTATTTTTCCGAGGTTTGGAGTCCCTAGATATTTAATGACTGATGGTGGTTCACATTTTATTCATGGTGCTTTTCGTAAAATGCTTGCTAAATATGATGTTAATCATAGAATTGCATCTCCTTATCACCCGCAGTCTAGTGGTCAAGTAGAATTGAGCAACAAAGAGCTCAAATTAATTTTGCAAAAGACTGTTAATAGATCTAGAAAGAACTGGTCCAAGAAACTTGATGATGCATTATGGGCCTATAGAACTGCATATAAAAATCCTATGGGTATGTCTCCGTATAAAATGGTTTATGGAAAGGCATGTCACTTACCTCTCGAACTAGAACATAAGGCATATTGGGCTATTAAAGAGATCAATTATGATTTCAAACTTGCCGGTGAGAAGAGGTTATTTGACATTAGCTCACTTGATGAATGGAGAACCCAAGCCTACGAGAATGCTAAGTTGTTTAAAGAAAAAGTTAAAAGATGGCATGACAAAAGGATACAAAAGCATGAGTTTAATATAGGTGATTATGTATTGCTATACAACTCTCGTTTAAGATTTTTTTGCAGGAAAACTTCTCTCTAAATGGGAAGGCCCTTACGTCATCGAGGAGGTCTATCGTTCCGGTGCCATAAAAATCAACAACTTCGAAGGCACAAATCCGAAGGTGGTGAACGGTCAAAGAATCAAACATTATATCTCAGGTAATCCTATAAATGTTGAAACCAATGTTATTGAAACCGTAACCCCGGAGGAATACATAAGGGACACCTTTCGGAATGTTTCAGACTCTGAAAAGGAATAGGTATGTGGTACGGTAAGTAAACCGACTCCAAAATAGTTTTTATGGCAATATTTCTCCGTTTTGGAATATTTAGAAAAATAGAAAAATAAGAAGCAGTCCGGGAAGGACACGAGGCCTCCACGAGGGTGGAGGGCGCGCCCTACCCTACTGGGCGCGCCACCCTACCTCGTGGGCACCTCGTGTGCTCTCCGGACTCTGTTTTCTTGCACGATACGTATTTTGGTCGGTAAAAATTCATTATATAATCTCCCGAAGGTTTTGACTCCCGTATCACGCAATTGTCCTCTGTTCTTGTTTCGAGCTGTTTTCTGTCAGGGTTGTCAGAGCCGGGCATCATGTCGTCTCCCTCCTCCAACAATGGTGACGACGATGCTTGGCTAATGAAGATAGAGCTGAAGAGGGAGGAACCCGTGGAGATCAACAAGGATGAAGGGATCAAGAAGGCTACGGAGGACCAAGTTCCGGCTGCAGGAGACACCCTTCAACCTGATCACAATCTTCTTACCTCAACTGAGATCGAAGCTTTCAAGATGATTGAGTTAGCTCGTATACAAAACAAGTATCTCACCCATGAAAATATTTTGTTGAAGGAGCATATTGTCGCACTCAAGGGCATTATCCGCAAGTTGGAGGATCTCTTACGCTCGATGTGTGATTACCCATCATCAACAACTCCACCTTCTTCACCAGCAAGGGAGATATAATCACATGGGTATGGGCACTCCCCTTGGCAACTGCCAAGCTTGGGGGAGATGCCCCGGTATCGTATCACCATCACACTCCTATCTTTACCGTTTTTCTTAGTTCGATCCTTTTAGTAATATCTTGATCTAGTAGAATAAAGTTTTGGTGTGATCTAGTTTTGAGTTTTGCTTTATGATCTCTCTTTGTAATCGAGTCCGTGAGCTATATAATAAATATTAGTGTTCAGTCAAGGGCTTGATTATTTTGCATGATCTTGAGTGAATAAAAGAAAAGAGAAAAGAATAAAAAGAAACAAAGAGATCATATTGATCTTATTGAGAGTAATGACTTCACATAGAAAGAGTATGATGATTAAAAATTGTTGAGAGTTGACAAACATAGCTTTGGTCATCGTTGCAATTAATAGGAAGTAATAAAGAAAGAGAGGTTTCACATATGAATATATTATCATGGACATCTTTTATGATTGGGAGCACTCATTAAAATATGACATGCTAAAGAGTTGATGTTGGACAAGGAAGACAACGTAATGGGTTATGTTTTCTTATATATGAGATAAAGTATATTTTCATGGATCATCCAACATGTTGAGCTTGCCTTTCCCCCTCGTGCTAGCCAAATTCTTAGTAGAGATACTACTTGTGCTTCCAAAAACCCTTAAACCCAGTTTTGCCATGAGAGTCCACCATACCTACCTATGGATTGAGTAAGATCCTTCAAGTAAGTTGTCATCGGTGCAAGCAATAAAAATTGCTCTCTAAATATGTATGATTGATTGGTGTGGAGGAAATAAGCTTTATACGATCTTGTGATGTGGAAGAAATAAAAGCGACAGACTGCATAATAAAGGTTCATATCACAAGTGGCAATATAAAGTGACGTTCTTTCGCATTAAGATTTTGTGCATCCAATCCTGAAAGCACATGGCAACCTCTGCTTCCCTCTGCGAAGGGCCTATCTTTTATTATTACCTTCTACCTTATGCAAGAGTCATGGTGATCTTCACCTTTCCTTTTTACATTTTATCCTTTGGCAAGCACAGGATGTTGGAAAGATCCTGATAGATATATCTAATTGGATGTAGGTTAGCATGAACTATTATTGTTGACATTACCCCTGAGGTAAAAGGTTGGGAGGCGAAACTATAAGCCCCTATCTTTCTCTGTGTCCGGTTAAAACTCCGTAACCACAAGTATTGCGTGAGTGTTAGCAATTATGAAAGACTAAATGATAGTTGAGTATGTGAACTTGCTAGAATGCTCTGACATAGACTCTTTCTGATGTTATGATAAATTGCAATTGCCTCAATGACTGAGATTATAGTTTGTTAGTTCTTAATAAAGTTTCTGATTCATACTTTGCATTGTGAATAGATTATTACTCAAGCATAAGATATCATATGACAATATCCATATATGTTGCTGTTATGAGAATAATCATGATGCCCTCATGTCTGTATTTTATTTTACCGACACCTCTACCTCTAAACATGTGGACATATTTATCGTTATCGGCTTTCGCTTGAGGACAAGCGAGGTCTAAGCTTGGGGGAGTTGATACGTCCATTTTGCAACATGCTTTTATATTGATATTTATTGCATTATGGGCTGTTATTACACATTATGTCACAATACTTATTCCTATTCTCTCTTATTTTACAAGGTTTACATAAGGAGGGAGAATGCCGGCAGCTGGAATTCTGGGCTGGAAAAGGAGCAAATATTAGAGAGCTATTCTGCACAACTCTAAAAGTCCTGAAACTCCACGAAAGTTATTTTTGGAAATAATAATAAATATTTAGCGGAAGAAATACGTCAGGGGGGCCTCCACCTGTCCACGAGGGTGGGGGCGCGCCCTACCCCCTGGGCGCGCCCCCTGCCTCGTGGGCCCCTGTTGGCCCTCCGGTGCCCATCTTCTGCTATATGAAGTCTTTCGTCCGAAGAAAAATCATAAGCAAGCTTTCGGGACGAGACTCCGCCGCCACGAGGAGGAACCTTGGCGGAACCAATCTAGGGCTCCGGCAGAGCTGTTCTGCCGGGGACACTTCCCTCCGGGAGGGGGAAATCATCGCCATCGTCATCACCAACGCTCCTCTCATCGGGAGAGGGCAATCTCCATCAACATCTTCACTAGCACCATCTCATCTCAAACCCTAGTTCATCTCTTGTATCCAATTCTTGTCTCTAAGTCTGGGATTGGTACCTGTAGGTTGCTAGTAGTGTTGATTACTCCTTGTAGTTGATGTTAGTTGGTTTATTTGGTGGAAGATCATATGTTCAGATCCTATATGCATATTAATACTCCTCTGATTATGAACATGAATATGCTTTGTGAGTAGTTACGTTTGTTCCTGAGGACATGGGAGAAGTCTTGCTATTAGTAGTCATGTGAATTTGGTATTCGTTCGATATTTTGATGAGATGTATGTTGTTTATTCTCTAGTGGTGTTATGTGAACATCGACTACATAACACTTCACCATTATTTGGGCCTAGAGGAAGGCATTGGGAAGTAATAAGTAGATGATGGGTTGCTAGAGTGACAGAAGCTTAAACCCTAGTTTATGTGTTGCTTCGTAAGGGGCTGATTTGGATCCATATGTTTCATGCTATGGTTAGGTTTACCTTAATACTTTTGTTGTAGTTGTGGATGCTTGCAATAGAGGTTAATCATAAGTGGGATGCTTGTCCAAGTAAGGGCAGCACCCAAGCACTGGTCCACCTACATATCAAATTATCAAAGTACCGAACGCGAATCATATGAACATGATGAAAACTAGCTTGACGATAATTCCCATGTGTCCTCGGGAGCGCTTTTCTCTATATAAGAGTTTGTCCAGGCTTGTCCTTTGCTACAAAAAGGATTGGGCCACCTTGCTGCACTTTATTTAATTTTGTTACTTGTTGCTCGTTACAAATTATCCTATCACAAAACTATCTGTTACCTATTATTTCAGTGCTTGCAGAGAATACCTTGCTGAAAACCGCTTATCATTTCCTTCTGCTCCTCGTTGGGTTCGACACTCTTACTTATCGAAAGGACTACGATAGATCCCCTATACTTGTGGGTCATCACGCTCCTGCTCGAGGGGTGCCTCAGGCATGATGAAATCCTCGCTGCCGAGGCTCTCCTCATCCTCGGAGACTGGACGATAACTATTGTCATCCGGGTCATTGGGCATGGCCTGTTTATCAGGGTTAACTTGCCCGTTGTCTTGTTCCTCCTATTCGGATGCAGCTCCAACAGGGTCTTCATTGTATTCGGCGTCGCCCGGAGTACTATTTTCTCCGGTGCCAGTGTTGCCATCTTTTGAGCGACGAGGCTTAGAACGGCGTTTAGGGTGCTGGCGCTTGAACTGTGTCTCAGAAGGTTTATTCGCAACTGGATCTTCTTTGTCATTGTCGCTAGTTTTTTTAGGTGTGTCAACCATGTACACATCGTATGAAGAGGTGGCTGTCCAACGTCCAGTGAATGGCGGGTCTTGGCCTTGCTCCTTGTCGGCATCGTCGTCCATACCGTCGATGTCTTCGGAGCCATAATCAAGCACGTCGGTTAGGTCATCGACAGTGGCAATAAAGTGGGTGGCGGGTGGGAAGCAAAGTTCCCCATCATCAGCCTCTAGCTCAAACCGAACATAGTTAGGTTGTGACTCCTTCTCCAAGGACAAATTCATTAAAGAATTTAGCACATCACCCAAAGGTGAGTGCTGGAATATGTCTGCGGCGCTGAATTCAAAAATCGATAACCGATCCAACTCCGTGTCCGCAGGCGTACATGGTCCGGAACTTATAGCCGGAGACGAGTCCGGAGTTCCATTGATGCAAATATTGCAGGATGTCGAGTCTGTGTGCGGCTCCAACGCCACGGACTCTGTGGCCTCGGATGGCACGATCTGCTCTGGTTCTAAGGCCGTTGCAGCAACAGGAACCATCTCCTGGATGTGATCCGATGACAGATTTAAGTCATGTTCATCAGAGCGAGGGGGAGCGATCGTCGAGGTCTCGAATCCGTCGAAGATCAGGTCTCCGCGGACGTTCGCGACGTAGTTCAAGCTTTCGAATCTGACCTGATGGCCAGGGGCGTAGCTATCGATCTGCTCTAGATGGCCAAGCGAGTTGGCCCGCAGTACAAAGCCGCCAAACACGAAGATCTGTCCGGGGAGGAAGGTTTCTCCTTGGACGGCGTCACTATCGATGATTGAAGGGGCCATCAGACCTTTCGTCAACGGCACAGTGGAACTCTCAATGAAAGCACCAATGCCGGTGTCAAAACCGGCGGATCTCGGGCAGGGGGTCCCGAACTGTGTGTCTAGGATCGATGGTAATAGGAGACGGGGGACACAATGTTTACCCAGGTTCGGGCCCTCTCTATGGAGGTAATACCCTACTTCCTGCTTGACTGATCCTGATGAATATGAGTATTACAAGAGTTGATCTACCACGAGATCGTAATGGCTAAACCCTAGAAGTCTAGCCCGTATGACTATGGTAATGAATATATCCTATCCGGACTACGCCCTCCGGTTTATATAGACACCGGAGGGATCTAGGGTTACATAGAGTTGGTTACATAGGAAAGAATTTTCATAGATGATCGCCAGGCTTGCCTTCCACGCCAAGGAGAGTCTAATCCGGACACGGGTATTGTCTTCGGCCTTCATGTCTTCACAGCCCATCAGTCCGGCCCATGGATAACAGGCCGGACGCCTGAGGACCCTTAGTCCAGGACTCCCTTAGCCGTCGATACAGATAGAACCATGGTTGTACTGGCCCACAAACTAGCCCCACCACACATAATCGAGACTCTTCCAGATTGCACACTTACACCATTGGGCAGAGAACCATCTACAACCCATCTAACCCCAACCCCAGCGGATAGTAACCCACTTCTAGTTGACAAAGCACCATGTCCACCACAGAGTACCCCCACACGAGCAGTTTGTAAAGCAACTGCAGTGCCCAAAGCACGAAGACCACCACAGCGAACCCAAACTCCACGTTTAAAGAAGAAGAGCAACTGTTCTCAGGTCAGATTCCGTAGCTATGGTCCATACTCCTTTGCTGTTGCATCACTGTATTTACTCATACCAACTACTTTTGAATTTGAAGGATCCAATTGAAACTCCAATGGCGCAACAGGTATGTTTTAAACCTATTTATTTAACTGGATTGCTGTTCTAACTTGTTGCTCTATGTTGATTTCAGTTTCAGTTGTATAAACAGTTATGTTCTCATGTGATGCACATTACAAGTGTTGCCAATGCTGTGTAGTTTCTCACACTTATATTCTGTCTATGCTGCTATGTCTTAAAAATATATGAGTTGAACTGTGTCTCTATCTTGATTAGGCAATATAAACTAGAATGATATGGACAATACGGTGACCATAGTACATAGATATATTTTTGTTTCATGTTGTTATCCTGTCCACCTTACTACTGAACCGGTTTACCAAAATGAGTTCCGTATACTACATGCTAAACCTGTGATGTGTCTGCTTGTTTCTCTTGTATTATGCGAACAGAATATTGGAGAAGAGCACCCCACTATGCAATGGTAGAGAAAGTAATGCAGATAAGGTTCAAGATAGTGAGACAACCATGTTGGTCTCCAAGAAAGGTGATAAAAACGATCTTGTAGACAGTGAGAAAACCCCACAGTCCTGCATTGATGTAGTGTTCGAGTTACTGGCTAGTACCGTTGGCACAAGCTCTTCGAACTCGCTGCCTGAATCACTTCGGCTTCTCCAGTCTCAGCTACAAGCTGAAAGGCATCAGTCAGCTGTGCTGCGGCAAGAAGCCGACGGACTGAGGAAGTCCCTACAGAATTAAGATGCATACTTTCTTGTGCAACAACAAGCGCTGGAGGATTTAAGCGCCAAACAAGAGAAATTTAATAAGCTTGCTAAGCATCTTGCCATCATTATGGGTACCCATGATATTGTTTCTTAAGCACTTCTGAAGTGGTTTTAGTTCTGGACTTGTTTTGCTGCAGCGTTTATTTGCACTAGTCGCCAAGTTTGACAACCAGTGTATGTGATATGCTGCTTCGTTCCCTATATTTGCACTGGTGGCGAACTTTGATGCCCAGTGGATGCAATATGTGTAATAGCCGTGATAGCCTCGCGTAAGTTGCTTGCTTATTTATTTCCTTGTTGTCTTGTTTATTTGTTTGCTTGTAGTCAGTGCAATTCTTTTTCCGCAGTTTGCTAGTGGCCGCAATAACCTATTTTTAAAAACTAGGCCGGAATAACCATGGGCTACATATTTACTGTAGTGACACTGGGCCTCCTACGGGGCGTAGAAACAATGGGCCTTCTACGGGCCGTAGAAACAATGGGCCTTCTACGGGGTGTAGAAACAATGGGCCTTCTACGGGTCGTAGACACGATGGGCCTTCTACGGGCCATATCATCAATGGGCCTTTTATGGGCCGTATGATTGATTGGCCAAACATGGGCCAATAACAGACCGCATTATGGCTGTAAACGGGCTACAGTTGGAATCGTTTGTTCATTGGCCGACCATAACGGGTCGTCGTTAATCGGCCCTATTTGATGACGCTATGAGAACGGCCCAACGTATTAACGGGCCACAAACGGGCCGACTCTAACCATGGGCTGAATTTGGCCCACAAGCAAAAAATGACAGTAACGGGCCGTAAGTAACCGAATGCTGGAAATGAGACAAAAAATAAATGGGCCCTGAGAAGGCCGAAAGATAACATGGGCTGGAAACGGCCCAGTGGAATAATGGGTCGTTAATGGGTATAAAGTGATACACTGTTCATTACGGGCAAGTTTCACCACGGGCCGTTAATGGGCCAAGAGTTACAAAGGGATATTATGGGCCGAAAGCCGTCATGGGCCATACATGGTGTAACACCAACGATGCGGCTATATCTCCCACGTGTCGAGGCACGACTTAGAGGCATAACCGCATTGTGGTTTTGTCGCAAGAAGGGTCATCTTCACACAATCCCATGTAATGAACAAGAATGGGGTAAAGAGTTGGCTTACAATCGCCACTGCACACAATACATAAACAAATTCATACATCATTCAAGATACACCCATAGACCGACTACCGTCAAGTCTAGATAAAAAGAAGATAAGCCAACTGCTTGATCCCCGATCGTCCCAACTGGGCTCCACTACTGATCAACAGGAAACGAAACATAGTAACGACCAAGGTCCTCGTCGAACTCCCACTTGAGCTCAGTTGCGTCACCTGCACTGGTATCATCGGCACCTGCAACTGTTTGGAAGTATCTGGTGAGTCACGAGGACTCAGCAATCTCACACCCGCGAGATCAAGACTATTTAAGCTTATGGGTAGGAGAAGGGTAGTGAGGTGGAGCTGCAACAACACTAAGCATATATGGTGGCTAACATATGCAAATAAGAGTGAGAAGAGGAGCAACGGAACGGTCGTCAACTAGTAATGATCAAGAAGTGATCCTGAACTCCTACTTACGTCAAACATAACCCAAAAGTCGAGTTCGCTTCCCGGACTCCGCCGAAAAGAGACCATCACGGCTACACACGCGGTTGATGCATTTTAATTAAATCAAGTGTCAAGTTCTCTACAACCGGACATTAACAAATTCCCATCTGCCACATAACCGTGGGCACGGCTTTCGAAAGATAATACCCTACAGGGGTGTCCCAACTTAGCCCATTATAAGCTCTCACGGTCAACGAAGGATATTCCTTCTCCCGGGAAGACCCGATCAGTCTCGGAATCCCGGTTTACAAGACATTTCGACAATGGTAAAACAAGTCCAGCAAAGCCGCCCGAATGTGCCGACAAATCCCGATAGGAGCTGCACATATCTCGTTCTCAGGGCACACCGGATTGTCCAAGCTTCCGATAGGCGAGCCCAGAGTTGCCCCTGGTGGCCACCGGCGACTGACGGGTTGGACCAACACTCAGAGGAGCACTGGCCCGGGGGTTTAAAATAAAGATGACCCTTGAGTCTGCAGAACCCAAGGGAAAAAGGCTTAGGTAGTCAAATGGTAAAACCAAGGTTGGGCCTTGCTGGAGGAGTTTTATTCAAAGCGAACTGTCAAGGGGGTCCCATAAATCACCCAACCGCGTAAGGAACGCAAAATCAAGGAACATAACACCGGTATGACGGAAACTAGGGCGGCAAGAGTGGAACAAAACACCAGGCATAAGGCCGAGCCTTCCACCCTTTACCAAGTATATAGATGCATTAATTAAAATAAGAGATATTGTGATATCCCAACATATCCATGTTCCAACATGGAACAAACTTCATCTTCACCTGCAACTAGCAACGCTATAAGAGGGGCTAAGCAAAAGCGGTAACATAGCCAAACAACGGTTTGCTAGGAAAGGTGGGTTAGAGGCTTGACATGGCAAATATGGGAGGCATGATATAGCAAGTGGTAGGTAGCGCAGCATGGCAATAGAACGAACAACTAGCAAAGCAAAGATAGAAGTGATTTCGAGGGTATGGTCATCTTGCCTGAGATCCCGCTAGGAAGAAGAACGAGTCCATGAAGAAGACAAACGGATGTAGTCGAACGAATCCTCACAACTCCGGAACGAAACCGAAGCTAACGAGAGAAGCAACCCGGAAAGAAACAAACAACATGGTAAACAACCATCACATAAGCATGGCATGATGCAAAATCAAGTATGATGCATGTCCGGTTTAATGAGGCATGGCATGGCAAAGTGCAACAAACAATACTACAAATTAAGTGGAGCTCAATATGCAACGAGTTGCATATTGACGAAACACCACATTTCAAACATTTAGTTCGCTCTTGTTTATGTACCCAACAATATTAAATGTTATTAAACATGGAAAGGGGTGAAGCATATGAAAACTACCTAGCTAGGCAAGTTTAAATGAGGCCGGAACAACAAACAACAATTCCGATAAATCCTCATGTCCATATTTTAGATTTGGTACTGTTCTGCCTAATACCATATTTTTTTTGTTTTTAAACAGTTAAACAAGGTGCACCAAGTTAATCTATGCATTTTTCTACCCCATTTACATATAAAGTTTATTAAATTCCGAGTGACGGTTAATTAGTTATGGAATAAATCATTTTAACATGGCATTCGAGCAAAATTAAACAAACAGCATTTTAAACATTTTTAACATGGATGAAAGTGGCATAATGTGAAACTAGATAAAATTCTAAGCATTTTACATATATAAATCATTTTAATCCGATGCACGGTTTGTGAAATATTATATGCATGAACATGAGGGTTTTTCTGCAAAACAGACGTTCACTGGAAATTAGACAAATTCGCAGCAGGGAAAAAAACCACATCGGGCCGAATCTAACTGGCCCAAGAGTGCACAGGGTGAGGGCGCTGGATCTGAGGCTCACCAGGCCTCATGGGCCGGCTCGGTGGGGAGGCTGGACGCGGGCTGGCAGATGTGGGCCTAGAGATCGGGACGAGGCCGACTGGAACCTCACGACGAGAAGTCAACGCGGGCGCGGTTGCCTGGCCTCGCTCGATGCAGAGGAACCAGACAGAGGACGCGAGACGTGAGGCGGCTTCAGGCGATGCAGGGCGCGGCGGCGGATGGAGCTCCTGCTACGGCGACGCGGCGGTGCAGGGAAACGGAGGAAGGTGCGGATCCGGGAGCTGTAACAGAGGACAGCAAGAGAGAGAGTCGTGTGAGAGCGTGGAAGCTTCAGCAAAGAAGAGAAAGGGGAAGGGAGCAGGTGCGGCAAGGACGACCTGCTGGTGCTGCTCACCGGCGGGACGACGGTGAGGGCGGAGCAAGGTGATGGCGTGGGCGACGAGGAGGAGGTCGGGGACGGCTCGTGGCTGGGTCAACGGGGACGAGCGGGCGAAGCAGAGCAGCACGACAGGGGCCATTAGGCGCGGCGGCGCGATGCAGAGCCCGACGGGGTCTCCAAAGACAAAAGGCGAGGCCGGAGGGGTGCGGAACGGACGGGTCCGTCCGGGAACAGGGCGGAGGCGAGCTGGGCGTCCAGGAGCTGTAGGCCATGGCGGTGACACGGTCCTGATCAGAGAAAGAGAGAGAGAGAGAGAGAGAGAGAGATGTGAGCGAGAGAGAAAAGGAGGAAGAAAGGGAGCAAGGGAAGGAAAAGATCGGGACGAGGCCGGTCCTGGTGTTGCTGCTACTCCGGCGGGGCGCTCCGACGAGACCACTTGCCGGCGCGGGGGCGAGGGCGTCGGGGAGGCATGAGGCCTCGGGCGCGAGCGATGCGGCTGTTGTCTCCTCGGGCAAGTGGATAGATCGGATCTGGTTGTGGCTGGCTGTGGTTGGGTGGCGGCGGAAAACGAGGAAGGAGGCCGTGGATTTGGATCAGGAGGATCCCGAGGGGGATTTGGTGAGTGGGGCTAGTGGCGGTGGCACGACGGGACAAGGGGGAGGATTCTTAGGGTTTGCCAAAATGGACTAGGGGTGGACGAATATATATATACATCACGGATTAGGTTAGGGGCTACCTCGTCCCTCCGATCGCAATCGGACGATCGAGAATAAATAGGTAGGGAGTCCAAATAACAAAACGGAGATATTTTAGGGATGTTTGGGGATGATCCGGACCCAACGGTAACGACAGAGCGGGTCGGGTTCGGGACAACTTTCGGACACAGAAGCGAGGGGGTTTTGAGAGAGATAGACAAGGACAAAGGGCCGAAAAAAGATAAATGGAGACAAAGAGAGCAAGTGGCAACTACGAACGTCTACGAGTTTTTATAAAAACATGTGGATGCAATATGCATGATGACATGATGAAAGCAACAAACACACGACGGTCACGCAAAACATGGCAGGCGTCTGGAGCGTCGGTCTCGGGGCATTACAACACTCCACCACTACAAGAGGATCTCGTCCCGAGATCTAGGATGGCACCGGAGAGAAGCGGAAGAGGAAGAGGTGAAACAAAGTTGCTTCTTGACAAACGAGTGAAAACATTGAACCTTGAGAGGTCGCAAAGCTTGAAGAAATGACACGACGGAGGTGAACAAAATTTAAAACACTCCGTTCAGCAAGAGGAACAAGGAACATTACAAGAACCTTGTAGGTTGAAAGACAAATAAAAATGCTTACGATGGACAAGAAGTACATGCAAGCACTCCGGTTGAAATGAGATGTACAAGGAACGATAAAGATCAATTACGACAACACTCCGGTTAAAACAAGATAGAGAAGGAATAAGAGTGATATAATTTGGACAGCACTCCGACTGTAAATGGAAGGAATTGAACATGAATTTTACAAGATGAGAGGATACTTAATGAAATCAACAGCACACTGCCTCCGAAACTATTGAAAGAATGGCACAATGGGTCAGAAAGATTTCAGACAGCACTCCGGTTGAGAAGGGAGGCAAACTTGACAGAATGGGAAGAACTTGAAAAGAGGGCACGACACTCCGGTTGGAAATGGATAAGCACAAAAATAACACGGTCCTCACAAACCGAGAAGATGAGTGATGAGAGCAACATCACAATGCCTCGGGAAGAAATAAATAATAGAAAATAGATCCTTGGAATAAAGAATGGAGAAGAAAATGACAACTTCTGCCACAAATGAGCTTGGAAAGCATCCTTCCAAGAAGGTTATAACGGAGTTGTTGGGAAATCAACAACGAAAAGAAGAAGCTTGTTGTGGGCTTATGGAACACATCTCAAAATTATGAGGTGAAATTCTGCCACAAACGGAAACAATTGCTTGCTTTAGATCGACGAGAAGATGAAAAACTTCTTCCGCCGAGAGGATAGGAGAAAACTTGGATCATAGGTAAGCACCACAATAGCAACATTCCTTAAGGAAGGCTTTAGGTGAAATCTATACCAAGATAACACCAAGGAAGAAAATGATGGGTTTAAATATCTCATTCCTTACAACTTGTGAATCATGAAACATGAAGGAAATTGTCAAGAATGACATAACACCACCTCAAAAGATAAGAGAGAAAGAATTGCACTTCGGAATGCAAGATGAAGAATACTTAAATTCCCCAAAACAAAACATGTGTTGAACACCATGTTTATTTTAGAGTATAGCTTGGCGGATCTTAACTCCGAGAGAATTCTTGACGAACAATTGAAGAATGAAAAGAATCCTTGACGAAGCACCATGTAGAGCCTCCATGAAGAACTCCGGTAATAAAAGAATGATCAAACGAAAGGGAAAATTGAAAAGAACTCCGGGAGAAGCCTTGCAATGATTAGATGAAGCTTTGAAATGATATAATTGAAATAACTTGGAGCTCCGGAAAGAAAAGATGAACAACTTGGAACCGAAAATTTGATATCATGAACGAACTCCGGAAGAAGGAATTAATCACTTGGAGGAAACAAGAATAAGAATTACATTACGCGTATCCTTCACCAATTTAGATTGATGACAAGCAACGGATTTGGCATACTACTTATTCTCGTAGAAAGGATTAAGATAGATATAGCGCAAACTTGAGAAAAGTCTTCAATGAACCACCGGTAGGATTGAAACAACGAATAAATTTATATGATAACCAAGGAAGAGAACTCTTGAACGAACCACCGTAAGAATTGGAAATGAAAGTAGCAAAGGCGCAATTCATCGGGAAGAATTAGAAAACGAATAAAGATACTTGACAGAATTTAGACACATGAGAACGAAAAGATCATGAACTGATTAGAGGATATTTGAACGATGCACCGGAAGAATATGGAGATGAACGAAGAGACATCAATTTAGAATAATTGGAGAACGAGGCTGAAAACTTAGAACGAAGAAATCTTCTGAAATGATGGCCTTCAGAGAATCAAACTGAAAAGACTCCTAAAATGCTCCTGATGGGTGAAAAGAATTCTCACAATCAAAAACAATTATGAGAGGATGGCATCAAGCTAGAACCATGAATCTTGAAGAGAATGGAGCAAGATTTAAGAGAAACTCTTCTTCGGTCTTCAAATGTTGAGAATGACGATGAGAAACACCACCATCAATTTTTGAGGCACTCCGGAATGAAAATTAGAAAGATTGAACCAACAATGAAAAGAGTTTGAAAGATCTTGGAGAAAGACATTTGACTGATGATAATTCATTCTTACGTCAAACTTTGCAATGAATTTGAGAATAACTCCGGAAAGAATTAGAAGAGTTAGGTAAGATCCTGGGAAAAGACCTGTGGGTTAGGGCCCACTCAAAAGATATACCGTTAAAAAGGTCGCTTGGAAGAGAGATTGCGCCAGTTGAATTACATGGCTTGAATGTGATAACAACCTCGAAATAGCTTGAACGGATTGATAATGGAGACACAAATCTTCTGAGATATCTTCGGCACTCCAGAACAAATGAATGGCGAGAAGTGGATGATTAAGAGGTACACCGACATGAGAAAGCATTTGAAACAAGGAAAGGAATGTGACCAACATTGAAGGCTTGAATTTAGTCCACCGGAGAAGAAAAATAATGAAGAATGATAAACTTGAAGAACATCTTCATGAGAATCACCGGGTAAGAACATTGATTGAAAAGAATGAAGGGACTTCACATGAATAAAATGGATACTTGGTTAACAAATCTGAGTCCTTGAAGAAAAGGGTGGGAGGGCGGGAAAAACAAAGGCAACTTGGGTCGGATGAAACGAACACCGTTGAGAAAAAGCTTAGAATTGATCTTGCGAATGGGGAGAATGATGGGATCATCTTGAAGAGAAGCACACCGGTTAGAAATAGAATTGGGATGGCACTCTTGATGACCAAGAAGGATTAACACTCCCATAGAAATATGAGAACACCGTTTAGGGAAGGTATGGATCAACACTTGACAATGAAGCAACTCGAATACCACAACTCAAGACAAAACAAAGGATTGGCTTGCAAAATAAGACGGAACAAACATATGATAGAAATTTCGTCCGAAGTTTTCATGGTGGGGCCCACACGGGCTCGATCGTACAGCACCATCATGTACAAGGCAGTGCACATGACATACGAAGCGTCCCCGAGTCGGCATAGCCAAGGACTCTTTAAGACACTACGAGACCACTGTAAAACCAACCGTGGAAAGGCGGACCACTAGACGTCGAACCCCAATCTCATATCATGCATCTGTCGGAAAGATATCCTAGGAGCTACTTGAATTCCCACTTATAAACTCCCGAAACTTTCTGGTTATGCAATCAGGTGTTGGGGATACAGGGGACACAATATATCTCACCCAAACTAACAATACCTAGATCCAGCTGTATCCATCCTTCAACACATAACCAAGAAACCTTTGGAAATCATTTACCTCAACCTTTGAAAAGCATCTGTTATACGAGTTATGGCAATACTCCCGAACTCCCGCCCCAGTACTGGGTGGCGTCGAGGTGATCTCACCAACAACTGCATAAAAGAGATTTTCGATGTCGGCGAAACTTAGGTATTCCAGAACTGCAACGATAAAATTGTGACGACAACACCTCGGAGCTCAACTCCCCGGGACACTGCCACAACCCCTAAATGTCAGGAGGCACCAAGAACAATGTTCTCGTCACAAAACCATCGGAACGATTCCAAGATACCCGCGTGATCCTAAAAACAATTTAGTGAAATTTGAGGAGAGAAGAGTCAAAACTTCTACTTCAGGAGGCTCACCAGAGCGACGAAGGGGCTGAGGAGTAAAAAGAATCCTACTCTCCGATATATATAATCCTAAGACTCAAACTGATACCAACTTGTAACACCCACGATGTGGCTATATCTCCCACGTGTCGAGGCACGACTTAGAGGCATAACCGCATTGTGGTTTTGTCGCAAGAAGGGTCATCTTCACACAATCCCATGTAATGAACAAGAATGGGGTAAAGAGTTGGCTTACAATCGCCACTTCACACAATACATAAACAAATTCATACATCATTCAAGATACACCCATAGACCGACTACGGTCAAATCTAGATAAAAAGAAGATAAGCCAACTGCTTGATCCCCGATCGTCCCAACTGGGCTCCACTACTGATCAACAGGAGACGAAACATAGTAACAACCAAGGTCCTCGTCGAACTCCCACTTGAGCTCAGTTGCGTCACCTGCACTGGTATCATCGGCACCTGCAACTGTTTGGAAGTATCTGGTGAGTCACGAGGACTCAGCAATCTCACACCCGCGAGATCAAGACTATTTAAGCTTATGGGTAGGAGAAGGATAGTGAGGTGGAGCTGCAACAGCACTAAGCATATATGGTGGCTAACATATGCAAATAAGAGCGAGAAGAGGAGCAACGGAACGGTCGTCAACTAGTAATGATCAAGAAGTGATCCTGAACTCCTACTTACATCAAACATAACCCAAAAGCCGAGTTCACTTCCCGGACTCCGCCGAAAAGAGACCATCACGGCTACACACGCGGTTGATGCATTTTAATTAAATCAAGTGTCAAGTTCTCTACAACCGGACATTAACAAATTCCCATCTGCCACATAACCGTGGGCACGGCTTTCGAAAGATAATACCCTACAGGGGTGTCCCAACTTAGCCCATTATAAGCTCTCACGGTCAACGAAAGATATTCCTTCTCCCGGGAAGACCCGATCAGTCTCGGAATCCCGGTTTACAAGACATTTCGACAATGGTAAAACAAGTCCAGCAAAGCCGCCCGAATGTGCCGACAAATCCCGATAGGAGCTGCACATATCTCGTTCTCAGGGCACACCGGATTGTCCAAGCTTCCGATAGGCGAGCCCAGAGTTGCCCCTGGTGGCCACCGGCGACTGACGGGTTGGACCAACACTCAGAGGAGCACTGGCCCGGGGGTTTAAAATAAAGATGACCCTTGAGTCTGCAGAACCCAAGGGAAAAAGGCTTAGGTAGTCAAATGGTAAAACCAAGGTTGGGCCTTGCTGGAGGAGTTTTATTCAAAGCGAACTGTCAAGGGGGTCCCATAAATCACCCAACCACGTAAGGAACGCAAAATCAAGGAACATAACACCGGTATGACGGAAACTAGGGCGGCAAGAGTGGAACAAAACACCAGGCATAAGGCCGAGCCTTCCACCCTTTACCAAGTATATAGATGCATTAATTAAAATAAGAGATATTGTGATATCCCAACATATCCATGTTCCAACATGGAACAAACTTCATCTTCACCTGCAACTAGCAATGCTATAAGAGGGGCTGAGCAAAAGCGGTAACATAGCCAAACAACGGTTTGCTAGGAAAGGTGGGTTAGAGGCTTGACATGGAAAATATGGGAGGCATGATATAGCAAGTGGTAGGTAGCGCAGCATGGCAATAGAACGAACAACTAGCAAAGCAAAGATAGAAGTGATTTCGAGGGTATGGTCATCTTGCCTGAGAACCCGCTAGGAAGAAGAACGAGTCCATGAAGAAGACAAATGGATGTAGTCGAACGAATCCTCACAACTCCGGAACGAAACCGAAGCTAACGAGAGAAGCAACCCGGAAAGAAACAAACAACATGGTAAACAACCATCACATAAGCATGGCATGATGCAAAATCAAGTATGATGCATGTCCGGTTTAATGAGGCATGGCATGGCAAAGTGCAACAAACAATACTACAAATTAAGTGGAGCTCAATATGCAACGAGTTGCATATTGACGAAACACCACATTTCAAACATTTAGTTCACTCTTGTTTATGTACCCAACAATATTAAATGTTATTAAACATGGCAAGGGGTGAAGCATATGAAAACTACCTAGCTAGGCAAGTTTAAATGAGGCCGGAACAACAAACAACAATTCCGATAAATCCTCATGTCCATATTTTAGAATTGGTACTGTTCTGCCTAATACCATTTTTTTTGTTTTTAAACAGTTAAACAAGGTGCACCAAGTTAATCTATGCATTTTTCTACCCCATTTACATATAAAGTTTATTAAATTCCGAGTTACGGTTAATTAGTTATGGAATAAATCATTTTAACATGGCATTCGAGCAAAATTAAACAAACAGCATTTTAAACATTTTTAACATGGATGAAAGTGGCATAATGTGAAACTAGATAAAATTCTAAGCATTTTACATATATAAATCATTTTAATCCGATGCACGGTTTGTGAAATATTATATGCATGAACATGAGGGTTTTTCTGCAAAACAGACGTTCACTGGAAATTAGACAAATTCGCAGCAGGGAAAAAAACCACATCGGCCCGAATCTAGCTGGCCCAAGAGTGCACAGGGTGAGGGCGCTGGATCTGAGGCTCACCAGGCCTCATGGGCCGGCTCGGTGGGGAGGCTGGACGCGGGCTGGCAGATGTGGGCCTGGAGATCGGGACGAGGCCGACTGGAACCTCACGACGAGAAGTCAACGCGGGCGCGGTTGCCTGGCCTCGCTCGATGCAGAGGAACCAGACAGAGGAAGCGAGACGCGAGGCGGCTTCTGGCGATGCAGGGCGCGGCGGCGGATGGAGCTCCTGCTCCGGCGACGCGGCGGTGCAGGGAAACGGAGGAAGGTGCGGATCCGGGAGCTGTAACAGAGGACAGCAAGAGAGAGAGTCGTGTGAGAGCGTGGAAGCTTTAGCAAAGAAGAGAAAGGGGAAGGGAGCAGGTGCGGCAAGGACGACCTGCTGGTGCTGCTCACCGGCGGGACGACGGTGAGGGCGGAGCAAGGTGATGGCGTGGGCGACGAGGAGGAGGTCGGGGACGGCTCGTGGCTGGGTCAACGGGGACGAGCGGGCGAAGCAGAGCAGCACGACAGGGGCCATTAGGCGCGCGACGCGATGCAGAGCCCGACGGGGTCTCCAACGACAAAAGGCGAGGCCGGAGGGGTGCGGAACGGACGGGTCCGTCCGGGAACAGGGCGGAGGCGAGCTGGGCGTCGAGGAGCTGTAGGCCATGGCGGTGACACGGTCCTGATCAGAGAGAGAGAGAGAGAGAGAGAGATGTGAGCGAGAGAGAAAAGGAGGAGGAAAGGGAGCAAGGGAAGGAAAAGATCGGGACGAGGCCGGTCCTGGTGTTGCTGCTACTCCGGCGGGGCGCTCCGACGAGACCACTTGCCGGCGCGGGGGCGAGGGCGACAGGGAGACATGAGGCCTCGGGCGCGAGCGATGCAGCTGTTGTCTCCTCGGGCAAGTGGATAGATCGGATCTGGTTGTGGCTGGCTGTGGTTGGGCGGCGGCGGAAAACGAGGAAGGAGGCCGTGGATTTGGATCAGGAGGATCCCGAGGGGGATTTGGTGAGTGGGGCTAGTGGCGGCGGCGCGACGGGACAAGGGGGAGGATTTTTAGGGTTTGCCAAAATGGACTAGGGGTGGACGAATATATATATACATCACGGATTAGGTTAGGGGCTACCTCGTCCCTCCGATCGCAATCGGACGATCGAGAATAAATAGGTAGGGAGTCCAAATAACAAAACGGAGATATTTTAGGGATGTTTGGGGATGATCCGGACCCAACGGTAACGACAGAGCGGGTCGGGTTCGGGACAACTTTCGGACACAGAAGCGAGGGGGTTTTGAGAGAGATAGACAAGGACAAAGGGCCGAAAAAAGATAAATGGAGACAAAGAGAGCAAGCGGCAACTACGAACGTCTACGAGTTTTTATAAAAAACATGTGGATGCAATATGCATGATGACATGATGAAAGCAACAAACAAATAAACACACGACGGTCACGCAAAACATGGCAGGCGTCTGGAGCGTCGGTCTCGGGGCATTACAACACTCCACCACTACAAGAGGATCTCGTCCCGAGATCTAGGATGGCACCGGAGAGAAGCAGAAGAGGAAGGGGTGAAACAAAGTTGCTTCTTGACAAACGAGTGAAACCATTGAACCTTGAGAGGTCGCAAAGCTTGAAGAAATGACACGACGGAGGTGAACAAAATTTAAAACACTCCGTTCAGCAAGAGGAACAAGGAACATTACAAGAACCTTGTAGGTTGAAAGACAAACAAAAATGCTTACGATGGAGAAGAAGTACATGCAAGCACTCCGGTTGAAATGAGATGTACAAGGAACGATAAAGATCAATTACGACAACACTCCGGTTAAAACAAGATAGAGAAGGAATAAGAGTGATATAATTTGGACAACACTCCGACTGTAAATGGAAGGAATTGAACATGAATTTTACAAGATGAGAGGATACTTAATGAAATCAACAGCACACTGCCTCCGAAACTATTGAAAGAATGGCACAATGGGTCAGAAAGATTTCAGACAGCACTCCGGTTGAGAAGGGAGGCAAACTTGACAGAATGGGAAGAACTTGAAAAGAGGGCACGACACTCCGGTTGGAAATGGATAAGCACAAAAATAACACGGTCCTCACAAACCGAGAAGATGAGTGACGAGAGCAACATCACAATGCCTCCGGAAGAAATAAATAATAGAAGATAGATCCTTGGAATAAAGAATGGAGAAGAAAATGACAACTTCTGGCACAAATGAGCTTGGAAAGCATCCTTCCAAGAAGGTTATAACGGAGTTGTTGGGAAATCAACAACGAAAAGAACAAGCTTGTTGTGGGCTTATGGAACACATCTCAAAATTATGAGGTGAAATTCTGCCACAAACGGAAACAATTGCTTGCTTTAGATCGACGAGAAGATGAAAAACTTCTTCCGCCGAGAGGATAGGAGAAAACTTGGATCATAGGTAAGCACCACAATAGCAACATTCCTTAAGGAAGGCTTTAGGTGAAATCTATACCAAGATAACACCAAGGAAGAAAATGATGGGTTTAAATATCTCATTCCTTACAACTTGTGAATCATGAAACATGAAGGAAATTGTCAAGAATGACATAACACCACCTCAAAAGATAAGAGAGAAAGAATTGCACTTCGGAATGCAAGATGAAGAATACTTGAATTCCCCAAAACAAAACATGTGTTGAACACCATGTTTATTTTAGAGTATAGCTTGGCGGATCTTAACTCCGAGAGAATTCTTGACGAACAATTGAAGAATGAAAAGAATCCTTGACGAAGCACCATGTAGAGCCTCCATGAAGAACTCCGGTAATAAAAGAATGATCAAACGAAAGGGAAAATTGAAAAGAACTCCGGGAGAAGCCTTGCAATGATTAGATGAAGCTTTGAAATGATATAATTGAAATAACTTGGAGCTCCGGAAAGAAAAGATGAACAACTTGGAACCGAAAATTTGATATCATGAACGAACTCCGGAAGAAGGAATTAATCACTTGGAGGAAACAAGAATAAGAATTACATTACGCGTATCCTTCACCAATTTAGATTGATGACAAGCAACGGATTTGGCATACTACTTATTCTCGTAGAAAGGATTAAGATAGATATAGCGCAAACTTGAGAAAAGTCTTCAACGAACCACCGGTAGGATTGAAACAACGAATAAATTTATATGATAACCAAGGAAGAGAACTCTTGAACGAACCACCGTAAGAATTGGAAATGAAAGTAGCAAAGGCGCAATTCATCGGGAAGAATTAGAAAACGAATAAAGATACTTGACAGAATTTAGACACATGAGAACGAAAAGATCATGAACTGATTAGAGGATATTTGAACGATGCACCGGAAGAATATGGAGATGAACGAAGAGACATCAATTTAGAATAATTGGAGAACGAGGCTGAAAACTTAGAACGAAGAAATCTTCTGAAATGATGGCCTTCGGAGAATCAAACTGAAAAGACTCCTGAAATGCTCCAGATGGTTTAAAAGAATTCTCACAATCAAAAACAATTATGAGAGGATGGCATCAAGCTAGAACCATGAATCTTGAGCGTCTGGAGCGTCGGTCTCGGGGCGTTACACATGGGCCGGAAATTAAAACGGGCTGGAGTCATATTGGACGGCCCAGATGACGCTACCGGGCCTAATTTGGATAGGTCGTAACGGGCCCTGGGTTAGCGGGCTGTTAATGGGTTTTCCATGGGCCGGCCCGCCACCTTTTGACCAAGTCAAACGGGCCGGCCTTTTCACAGGAATGGGCCTCTGTTGGGCTGTGCCACATGTCGACGTATCATTGGCGCCTTCGGTCCAATGAGTGGATGACATCTGTCCCAACGGTGAGCCAACACGTGTTTCCTCCAGCCAATGATGATTTTACACGTGGAAAATCCCCATTGGTCGGGGCTGTTAACGGGTTATCGGATCCAAAACCGGACCCAATAGCTTAACGGCGAGCCGTTACGGTGGATGCCGCGTGTCGGTCACCCTTGACGAAAGCACTTCTATGACGCGCGATTTAACGTCATGGAAGTGGACACTTCCGTGATGATAATTTTGGTAATGTCATGGAACACTTCTACAACAGCACAGGTATGACTATCTTGATTCTGTCATAAAATCGTCATGGATGTACATGCATGACAGAAAACGTGACCTACTGTGACAAACACGTATCATCACGGAAGTGTATTTTTTTGTAGTGTAAGTACCCGGTGCATCCCGAAACACTTCCGGTGTCCGAATACCATCGGCCTATATATCAATCTTTACCTATTGACCATTTCGAGACTCCTTGTCATGTCCGTGATCTCATCCGGGACTCCAAACGACATTCGGTCACCAAATCACATAACTCATATAATACAAAATCGACATCGAACGTTAAGCGTGCGGACCCTACGGGTTCGAGAACTATGTAGACATGACTGAGACACCTCTCCGGTCAATAAGCAATAGCGGAGCCTGGATGGTCATATTGGTTCCTACATATTCTACGAAGATCTTTATCGGTCGAACCGTAATAACATACGTTATTCCCTTTGTCATCGGTATGTTACCTGCCCGAGATTCGATCGTCGGTATCTTCATACCTAGTTCAATTTCATTACCGGCAAGTCTCTTTACTCATTTCGTATTGCATCATCGTGCAACTAACTCATTAGTCACTTTTCTTGCAAGGCTTCTTATGATGTGCATTACCGAGAGGGCCCAGAGATACATCTCCGATACTCAGAGTGACAAATCATAATCTCGATCTATGCCAACCCAACAAACACCTTCGGAGATACCTATAGAGCATCTTTATAATCATCTAGTTACGTTGTGACGTTTGATAGCACATAAGGCATTCCTCCGGTATCCGGGAGTTGCATAATCTCATAGTCGAAGGAATATGTATTTGACATGAAGAAAGCAATAGCAACAAAACCGAACTATCAATATGCTAAGCTAACGGATGGGTCATGTCCATCACATCATTCTCCTAATGATGTGATCCCCTTCATCAAATGACAACACATGTCTATGGTTAGGAAACTTAACCATCTTTGATTAACGAGCTAGTCTAGTAGAGGCTTACTAGGGACACTGTGTTTTGTCTATGTATCCACACATGTATCAAGTTTCCGGTTAATACAATTATAGCATGAATAATAAACATTTATCATGATACAAGGAAATATAAAATAACAACTTTATTGTTGCCTCTAGGGCATATTTCCTTCATAAAGGTCCCCCCTTTAGTCCCGGTTCAACACGAACCGGGACCAAAGGCCTACCATGTGGCACGAGCCCGCACCGGGAGCTGGGAGACCTTTAGTCCTGGTTGGTAGCACCAACCGGGACTAAAAGGTTTAGGGGTTTATGGTTTTATGATTTATTTTTCCTTTTAATTTAGTGTTTTCCATTTATTAATTCTTTTTCATTTGAAACATATTTTACGCTACTACATATTGTACACGTGCTGCCAACAACGCCTCCTCCAACGACCGCCGCCCTCTCCCCCAGCCCACATCCATGGGGGCCGCGGCGGCACTGCACATGGCGCAGGAGGAAGCAGAGAGGATCATCCGCGACCGCCGGGAAGCCCTGCCGCGATGCCGCCCCCTTCTGTCGCCCGAAGCCCGACGCCGACGCCAGATTGGGCGCCGATGACGGAGGCGGAGCCGCCGGCCAGCCCGGCATGGCCTACGAGGTCATCGTCAAGTATAGGATAGTTTAGGGTTTTTAGTTCACTGGACAAAATATTGTCCGGTTTTATGTACAAATTACGCTAGTTTCAATGAAACCCGCCGTGTTTATATCAAAATTCGTCCGGTTTGATCAAATCTTGTCCGATTAGTTTGAGACTGGTCCCCCCCCCCCCCCCCCCCCGCGCGCGCAGACATATGCGGGGGGAAATTTGCGGGTTTCCGTTTGAGATGCCCTAAGGCAACAAGGTAAAAACATCAACAAGTAGAGTACATAACATAGGCAACCAAAAGTGCAAGTTCATGGAATTAATTTCTTTTCAAGTCATCTGCTTTGCACCTATATTCCCATTATTTTAATGTGTTTTTACTATTCAATGTTTTCAGAATCCAGAGAACCTAACAATCCCTGAGATAACCGATTATTTGCTTGAAATGTGATACCAAACCAATTTTTCTTATAGACGTCCAGTCTTCTAGTTTCCTACGTTTTTTCTTTGTTCCGTGTACTAGGAAGAATACACCTCTGGTGTACCAATTATCGTGGCAACAATTTGTACTTCAATCTTTTGTTATTCCGTTCCTTTTTGTACACACACACACAAACGAGCTAAAATCGTATACACAAGCCAATTATACATTTCTTGAAAAAGAAAAGCACTTCAATCCAGAAGCATGCTTGCATACCCATGCATGCGTGGCTGGCTGGCCGACTGACTGTCTGACAGAAAAGAAGGGAAGGAGACGCACAGTAGACCATGATCGGAAAAAAGTGAGCACGGGCGATCAGAAAACGCGGCGATAGACCTTGCTTAGCCTGTCGCAGGGCTAGCGCCACTAGCCAGTAGCATAGGTCTTGGATGCACTCTGAGCAGACAGCAGCTGCGGGCGATAAGAATGTTAGCCAATCTACGTAGCCTTCAAAATCAAACGGGTCGCTGCTCAGCTCAGCCTAGCTACTGGCTACTCTACTCTAGCTAGCCTCCCACAAAAGCTGCCCGAATCAATGCAAGTGTTTTCAGTGGGATTGCCTCCCCTGACCCTACCCTCTCCTCCCTCCCTCTCCCCCATGCATGGGGCTAGTAAAGGTTAACTGCATGCAAAGCGTAGTAGTACCACTAATTATGGAGTATTAATTAGTCTACACAAGGTTATCTTTACAGTGTTTACGAGGAGGCACGGGCGCTCGCTCTCCGTTGATTTCTCCCAGGCCAGTGCATGCTGCTCACTAGGGTTTCAATGACCCATGCATGCATGCTCGATGCACCCCCTACCAGGAGTATTATTCTACTTTTACCAGCGTCGTGCAGCCC
Source organism: Triticum aestivum (assembly GCF_018294505.1). Lineage (NCBI taxonomy): Eukaryota > Viridiplantae > Streptophyta > Magnoliopsida > Poales > Poaceae > Triticum > Triticum aestivum. The sequence continues at coordinate 505,379,353 of NC_057802.1, forward strand.
TGAACTCTGGTTTGCATCTCAAACTACTCCTACCTAAAACAAGTTGTTACTATTCAAAAACAATGGGGATCCATACTTGGAGTCTTGGAGTGGCAGAAACACCAAACATATGCATCCATTCCTGGACCCAACACAAGTTTGCATGTCAATGGGAGAGAAAATGTATACAATTCCTCATTTTTTACGTGAACTTTTTGTATAGTTTTAACCGGCGTATAATTATTACAAATACTAGTACTTGAAATTGTTGTCATATTTATTATTTTCCTTGCATTTTAACTTCCCAAAGGAAGCCACGTCCTTGCCCGGATGCATCTCTTGATCGCCGAGCGTATTTGCCACTGAGTACTTCCTCTACTTCGTTTTTTTAACATTTGGGGTCTTAAGTCAGATTTTTCAAAATTTAGCCACCAATATTGCTCAACATGTTTGTATCAAACTTGAAAAATCGTATGCACAGATATCTCTCAGGGAGTAGTTTTAGAATATTATAATTTTGTTGGTGATTGTGCATAGTTGCAACATAAGCTACCACTCAAAATTACATTTTAAACAAGACGTCTAACATATCATTGTGAGTATACATCGATTGATAAACCTTTTCCTTTATGATATTTATATCATTGAGATTAAATGGATGAATTTGGTTCCTTCAGAAAGGGAATGTTAATCCGTATTACTAGAATATAGCTAGACGCCTAAATTATAAAACTTAACACATGTTATTTAACATTTTCACTATTAACTAAAAAAGGATCCAGATCTAAAATACATAGGGCATCTTATTCAAAACCAAATATTTGTGTTTCTCCTTTAAAAAATTAATTAGTAGTACGCACACTATTGTAAATGTACAAAATATTAAAAAAATAGAAGGAAGGCTCGCGAAGAGCCCGACTTTGAATTAACAAAGTCATCAACCGGCCGAGAGTTACAACACACAGCCCAAATTACAACGGCCAAACTTGTACAATGGTGATCACTGAAAAGGAAACACAAACTACAGTCTCCATAAGCAGCTAAAGAAATGAAAATACAGATTACAGCTTGCCAGAGGCTGAGCATTCCACACTAGGATCATAGAAATCAAGGATGGAGCAGCAGAGCAGTATATAGCCACCGTCGAAAATGGACCTTGCTCCACGAACACCTATGGGGGGAGGGGACACAACATCTTCCTTCTCTGTCACCAAAGAGGGCCCCTACCCCCTCACCATGGCTCGTAGGCGCCGTACCGTCCTGATTCCAAGAAGCTCCCCCAAGAGCTAGAAGAATGCCGCCCTCGCAAAGACATGTGAACATTGGGCGACCACCTCGAATTGGAAAAATTCATGCCTGCAGCTCCGCCACAGTCCGCGCCCAACTAGTTGGAGAAGGAGAACTTCATGGATTCGGATGCCGAAGAGAAGGCAACAGGGAACCGAACTGAGGCAAGAGGCAAGGTAGACAGAGCACCACTGTTATGAAGACTCGAGTGTCTCTGGTTTTCGTCACGCCGCTGCCGCCGGGAAGGGGAACCCTATCCCCTTTCGTCAAGATCGAGACGCCGCACCGTGCCATGACTGAGTGACGCACACTGCCATCGGAGAGCACCAACCTGTATTTTGACTGACAAAAAGAACTAGGGCACAACCTTGGGTTGTGTTATAACTCAGAGCTAGTTTCAATGATGTATTTTCCCGTAAAATAGACAGTAGTTTTTCCACGACTAGTTGGAGCTTAACTATCTTGTCCATCGATCGTGCATCCAAGGGTTGATGAAGTTTGTTTGCACTTACACCCTGCAGGTTCATGAAATTCATGCGGTGTTTTAAATGGGAAGAATACATGTGTGAAATCTTTCTTTGATCATTTATGATATATTTTATTGGAGGAAGAATTATGTATGGAATTATTGTTTTGTTGTTAATCAACCACCCAAAGCCATATCTGATTTGTAACATTTTCATGTACATAGAAGTTTGAGGGCTATTGACGAATGTGAGGCGCTTCAATGGGGACAAAAATATGCATTGGAGGGATGTTTGTAAAATATTGGCGGATCCATGATGAAATCAATGGCCAGAGAGTTCTTCTACGTACAACTAGTTGACGCCTTGAGTTTACAGATATGCCAACAAAGTCACACAATTCTAAGAGCTTACGCTCCGTCTCATTGGTTTCGGATGTATGCCATCGCAAATACACAAACAAACCACTACAATGACATGCTGAGAACACCCCCACCTTCTGACGATATATATGCTTAAGGACCACATGTATGGAGAAGGGAGAAGTCCCGAAATGAAGAAGCTACATGTTTTGACAAATGATTGATATACGTAGCCACTACAGTGTGTAAAACTGGATGACATGCGTCGCAAAACGGGAGCATATTTTGTGTAAGTTGCCTGAAATAACCAGATGCACATGTGTAAGTTCTTAAACATTCCCAAAAAAAGACAGGATACGTATTGCTGGATATAGTATGAACATACAAATTTGATCAAAATATATATGATTGTGTTATGTAAGAAAAAAAAGGGAAGAAAGAGTATCATAAGTACTCAATTTGTTCTACGAACATACACATTATTGGACGAAACTTTGCAGGTTCAAAATTCATTCTGCACCCACGGATTATTTTAGAATTTGAAAATTTTGAAATGAGAGAACCCAAGGAGGAGCCTATTCACCCGTATGCAATACTCTACTGCTTAAGCACATTCGAAACCAGCCTTGGAATGTGATGTGACCTGGTATTACAATTTTAGAGGATTAGACAGGCAAAATTATATTCTTTTGCACATGATGTGAGACCTGGCTGCCATATATGGTTCATCATAGTGAAGTGGACTCTCTGCTTGGCCCATATATGGTTATGTACATCAATATAATGAGAAAGAACAACAAAAAATCTCAAGGAATTCATGCATAATTTCATAAGGCGAAGTTGTTTCTCCCTAGATATAGCTTGCACATAAGACCAAATAACATATAGTGTGGCAACTTGTCACGACATGACCAAAGGGTAGGCACGTAGAGTTAGTCGTTAACGCTTTCATCGCTCCATGCCATCCACTAGTGTTGACACTAAACACATAGCAATGGGTTGTCTCTTAAGCTGTTTTTGCATGAGGAGTGAGACATTAGCACACAAAGATATTGATGTTGATCACTCTAGGGTTTTGGGATTTTGGCTTTGATGCATCAGATTTGTCCTTCTCCACCTCCACAGGCATGATCATATGTGACAGAGTGAAGAACCAATTTATGTCCTATCTCACATTGATATACATACCCTATATATTGTCATGGTGACTGGCTCTAAGAGAAAAAAGATCATGTACAATAAGAAGATTGTCACTAGATCATACTATATGTGTATGTTAGGCACAAGAGATGGATCGATCAACCGATGAAGCAAGCAATTAGCATAGTGGCGATCACGTGGGGGTGGTATCCCTCTGGTACCGTGGGAGACTAACCCGATCATCCAAGAGGCACACGTGTGCGTGTCCAGACTTGAGTAGAAGAAGAGCATGCATGCACATGCCAATGGCCTCGCACATGCACTTTATCGTTCCAAGAGAAGATTGGGCGGTCGAGGTCGACGACGGTGGACTGTGATCAGTGTGTGCACGTGAGAAGCCCAACTTGATCGTCGCTCACAGTTAACAACACCCTCCATTTTCTTCCTAAATCATATCATATCATACCATCAAGCGCACGTACGTGTCTAGCTAATTAGTCAACAATACACTTAGTAGATATATACGCTCATGAATATACATGTGTACGCGTACGTATACTTCATTTCTGAGGGAATCTCGAGGAGTACGTCTCCACCTTATGATAGCATATTCACACTGCCGAGTAGTACTAGTAGTACTGGTAATTAATTAACAGCGCGGTTAATCAGTAAAAGATGATGAGGTTCCAGTCTGAACGCTGAGCAGAATAGGCAATTAAAGAGACACGCGCGTACATACCTCTCGCACGCTTGCTTGCTTCCGGTTTGAATACGATCCAGCTTTGACGGTCAAAGTTTTAGGCGGGGGCAAGCGGTGCAATTACCAAGGTGAAAACACACACACCCGGCCTATCTTAACCTCCGCTTCTCCTTCTCCCCATAAAGAGAGAGAAGAAGAAGAAAGCAACACAGGCATTGTTAATCCCTCCCCTCTCTCTCTAGTACTGGCGCTTGCTTCTCACTCTAGTCTTGTTAGGGAGAGAGAGAGAGATTAGCTGGGTGGGTCTTGTTAGTACTGGTAACAAGTTGTCATGGGGGATCCTATGCGAGGTTTAGGGTTCCGCTCGCGCGTTTCTCTATGCGTTTCTGGAGAGGATCGACGCCAAGGTTTTTCTATGGCCGGAAGACGAGGGTCCGTGTCCTCTTCTAGGGTGCAGGTAGCACATTATCTCCTCCCCTCTTCCTCCCCAGCGCCCTCTCATCCATCAATCACTCTACTACTAGTAGTATGATTTTCTTTCCCCCTTTTCCAGCCTCTCGTTGTTCTGCTACTAGCTATATGTAGCTAGCTTATGCTTTCCATTGAAGCCAAATGAATCCTTGGCTAGCTTCATTTCCATCATGTTTTCATCTTCACCACAAGCAAAAGTATATTTTGCAATATGTTATATTACTACTATCTATCAAATGATAAGTAATTAGTAAACTATATAAGTGGTTATGTGCGAATTACAGAGTTTAATCTCATCATGTGTATTGTCACTTGCGGTGCTATTAGCATTTTTCATGAGATTATTATCAGCGATTTCGTCTAAGTTGTTGAAATATTGTAGTACATCCAAATGTAGGGCGCCTGTCACTGTGCGTGCATGCCACCCTTTGTGCCATTGTGTGTGTGTTGCTGTGTCAGGAGGAGGGGGGCAGGGCCTAGGGCTTTGAAAGAAATAACCCTTGTCAGGGATTCAGCTTCTGCAGCGGCGAGTGGTTTTAGGGTTTGAGAGAGGCCGGCCAAGACTTAATTGTTCATACGTGGGTTCACCACTGTTGAACAGTGTTTTGGCGCATAGTTAGCAATTGATTAACTATGTTACCAGTACTAGTTATACACACACATATGCATATGTCAACTGCCGAACTGCGTGCATATATGTCCAGGGCACCCAACCGTGCGCCCGCATGTGCACCCCCGCAATTGAAAAAGAGAGGAGATACTATGTACGCAAAGAACATCTGCTCGCGATCGAATTGAGATCCTAGACAAATAGAATGAAGCTAGATCTTGCGACATTTCTTAAATTTTTCAAGGGGGTGATCAGTTTTCTAATCACCTGTGAATACCAGCTTTCCAGTCAAAAAAGGGCATGACAACTCATACTGTTATCGAGTAAAGGGCGCCGCTTTAGTAGTACATGTACATGCAGGCAACAGGGTGTACTCATGTTGGCATATCTTACATGTTTTTGGGGGAAATGAGACAAAATATGGTGGACTCGATCTCCCCCCAGAAAGCACAAGCAAAAAGATGTCCCTGCTCAGTTAAACCATGCCACTGTTTTTTGTATTGCACAAAGATACAAAAATATAGTACCCTTTTTTATGTGTGGAAAAAGCTTCCTACTACGTAGAGTACATTTCACTAATTAATCAAGGAGTACATGCATAATCATCCACAGTAGTCTCACACTCTGACATAGGAGTGTTAATGGCGTTAAGGATTAGTGTACTATAATAATTTGTATAAATATCTGCCCCAGTAGTACTTGTCTACTACTACTACTAGTAGCACACAGTTCCTCAAGTCTCCAAACTCCAAAGCTCTCTTGGGTCTTGGCCTCTCCAGCTTCTCCTAACCTTGGGCTCCCGGCAACAATGGCTTCTTGATCTGCTGCTCTCCCTTTCCCGGCCTATCCAACAGCAAGCTTAAGTAGAGACAAGTTAATCACTTCCACGTACTGTGTTGCTTTTAGGTAGCTTCGACCATGGCCACCGTGAACAACTGGTTGGGCTTCTCCCTCTCCCCGCAGGAGCTCCCTCCCTCCGCCGCCGCCTCAGGTGACGTCTCCGGTGCCGACGTCTGCTACAACATCCCGCAAGGTAGATACATACACATCGTAGTATTCTTGTGATTGGTTTAAGTGCATCAAGCAGTTGTATGAAAATCCTGTGATTGGTTTGTTTCGCAGATTGGAACATGAGGGGATCGGAGCTATCAGCTCTGGTGGCGGAGCCGAAGCTGGAGGACTTCCTCGGCGGCATATCCTATTCGGACCATCACCACCACCAGCACAAGCAGCCCGGCGGCAACAATATGGTCGTCCCTGCAGGCAGCGCCAGCGGCGGTGCCGCTTGCTACGCGAGCTCTGGCGGCAGTAGCGTGGGCTACCTGTACCACCCCAGCTCGGCCTCCCTCCAGTTTGCCGACTCCGTCATGGTGGCTTCCTCCGGCGGTGGCGTCCACCACGACGGCGCTGGCATCATGGCAAACACCACAGCCAACGGTGACCTTAATAATGGCGGCGGCGGGGGTGGCATCGGGCTGTCCATGATCAAGAGCTGGCTGCGGAGCCAGCCATCCCCGGCACAACCACCGGAGCAGCAGAGGGCCGACGCGGCGGCGCAGGGTCTCTCGCTGTCCATGAACATGGCGGCGTGCATGCCGCCGCTCGCTTGCGGGGAGCGTGGCGTGCCGGAGTTAGCGATTGTCAGGAAGGATGACACGGCCGGTGGCAGCAGCGCTGGTTCTGGGGCTGTGGTGTCGGCCGGTGCGGATAGCACCGGCGGAAGCAGTGGCGCGGTGGTGGAGACCCCAGCATCGAGGAAGACGGCCGATACGTTTGGGCAGCGAACTTCGATTTACCGTGGCGTGACCAGGTATAGTACTAGTGCATTGCAATAAACATGAAAGTATCTGAACATACTCTCTATTTTTCAAAATGGGATATTTGATTGCTTTTTGTGTCATTAGACTGAGCATCCAGCTAATGCATAGTTTCAGGCATTTTTGTTTTCTAGCTAATCATCAACTTAGACACTGATATTGCTAAGCATGGATCAATGTAGTTTCTTTCCTTTTTTTCTGTTTTTTCGATGACACTAGTATCACTTTTTATATTTTTCTCTTATTTATTTCTTTGAATCAAGTGAGTATGTCATTTGCTTTTGAGTCTCTTTTTGAATAATGTAGGTGCATAGGAAATGTGGAATGCCATTATGTGGGCATGATTGTGGTAGGCTTACAACGTGTGATTCTTTTTTGCGATTGGCTTTAATAGGCATAGATGGACCGGGAGATATGAGGCTCACTTATGGGACAACAGTTGCAGAAGAGAAGGGCAAACTCGCAAGGGTCGTCAAGGTACTGATGTGTTATCTTTTAATCTGTTTACAGATATACCTATATATGATCAATCCCCTTCAATGTTGCTAATTAAATTTACTCTTTGATTGATTATTCAACTTTGTTTGAACTTGGCCTTTTCGACTCCACACAGTCTATCTAGGTAAGCAAGATCCAGATTAAAGTAATTACATTTGTTTTTGTCACATTTTGTCGATGCATTCATTGCTATCAATTCTTTAAACTACATGTTTTGTGCATGTTCTAATCTTGAAATACATATATAGGTGGGTATGACAAAGAGGAGAAAGCTGCAAGAGCTTATGATTTGGCTGCTCTCAAGTATTGGGGTGCCACGACGACGACAAATTTCCCAGTAAGCATTACGCTAGCTGCTCTTGTTGTCATTGTTGTTGTCATTGTTTTTGGAAGAAGTCATTGTTATTTATTACTACCTCTGTAAACAAATACAAGATTTTTAGATCTTTTAGATCACTAAAGTAGTGATCTAAAAGATCTTATATTAGTTTACAGAGGGGGTACCATTTTATTATTCGTTGATCAATGTAATGGTGAACTACATAGCCACATCTCTCTAATTATTATCTTTTGGGAAGCCTAGCTTACTGAAGTCGTACTTAAAGTCATGCATATTTTCTCCATTTTTTCTAGGTAAACAACTATGAAAAAGAGCTAGAGGAGATGAAACACATGACAAGGCAGGAGTTTGTGGCGTCTCTGCGAAGGTCGGTCTCTTATCTTTTATATATGAATCCAGGTACATGGTTAGCAAATCAATCTTCAAATCAACTAATGTTAATGTTATTTGATGTGTGTATGTGCAGGAAGAGCAGTGGTTTCTCCAGAGGTGCATCCATTTATCGTGGAGTAACTAGGTATGCACGTGCTTCCTTTTCTTGGTTGCGTGCATCGTATGGTGCAGAGGTCGTCAGGATAATCCTAACATTAGCTACATAAAAATCTGATTATTGCTGCTGATCCATTTGAATTTTGTATAATAAAGGCACCACCAACATGGGAGGTGGCAAGCGAGGATAGGGAGAGTTGCAGGGAACAAGGATCTCTACTTGGGCACCTTCAGTAAGTATAGATACGCACAATCAATTGCACTGAATATGTTAATCTGGTTACACTGAAATTGCCACCTTAACTATCAGAGGCATTAGAGCGTATGCGTTTGTACTGTGTTTCTTAAAAAAAACAACCGGATACATTTTATGCTGACATTTATTAATAGTCATTCATTGCGAACTAATCTCTTTACGGATGGTACTCGTTGATTATCCAAATTCAAATCCATGTCCAGCTGACGTGTGAGCCCAAAGGCCAACCCATACGTAGGCATGTGAGAAATGGAGTGACAAACCGTAAAATGCCAATGAATGGCGCGACAAAATCGTAGATTTCATGTTGAAAATGGACCTGCAAGTCATGCCAAGTTGCATCGAGCATATTACTATTGTACTTTGTGCATGAGTGCACATGCTTTATTAAACGTAGCTTCCATGTTTAGTGCTGCCGCTGTCTCCAATCACCGGCGCATCTAGTCAAAATATTCGAGCTGCGTCTGCATGCATGCATGCATTTGCAGTAAACTAATGATCAATTAAAATAACTAAGCTAGCTTGTCACACCTTGCTTGCATGCATGCATGCATGGCGTCGACTGGTAGATTGCGTTGTTGGTACCTAACCATGGGCATCGCCTGTGTAATGTAGGCACGCAGGAGGAGGCTGCCGAGGCGTACGACATCGCGGCGATCAAGTTCCGGGGGCTCAACGCTGTCACCAACTTCGATATGACGCGCTACGACGTCAAGAGCATCCTCGACAGCACCGCGCTCCCCATAGGCAGCGCCGCCAAGCGCCTCAAGGACGCAGAGGCGGCCACGGCGTCGTCCCTCGCGCTGCAGCAGCAGCAGCACGCAGGCGTTGTGAGCGGCTACGACATGGGCGCCCTGGCCGCCTACGGTGCGGCGTACCACCACCATCACCCCTCCGTCGCCGGCGCTGTTGCGTGGCCGACCATCGCGTTCCAGGCGCCGCCTCAGCAGGTTTCTGGCGGCGGTGGTGGACACATGTACCACCCCTACGCCCATGCGCAGCCGCTGCGCGGGTGGTGCAAGCAGGAGCCGGACCACGCGGTGATCGCGGCCGCGCACAGCCTGCAGGAGCTCCACCACCTCAACCTCGGTGCTGGTGGCGGCGCGCACGACTTCTTCTCGCAGCATGCCCAGGCGATGCAGCAGCAGCACGGCGGCCTTGGCAGCATCGACAACGGGGCCGGCGCCTCGCTGGAGCACAGCACTGGCTCCAACTCCGTAGTGTACAACAACGGCGCCGTCGAGAGCTATATGCTGCCAATGAGCACCACCAGCACCGCGGCGGTGAGCCACGCCCACGAGCAGGCGGCAGCGCATGCCCACGCACGCGCGGTGGCTGCACAGGCGTACAGCGGCGGCAACATGAGCAGGGATCACGACGACGGGAAGATCGCCTACGAGAACTACCTCGTCAGCACCGCAGAAGCCTACGGTGGGGGGAGGATGGCTGCGTGGGCGCCGGCCTCAGCTCCGCCGGCGACAAGCAGCAGCGACATGACCGGCACGCAGCTCTTCAGCGTCTGGAACGACACTAATTAGGTCAGCTAGAGAGAAACACTAACATCACAAAGCACTTAGGGTGTTTATGCATGAGATGGCCATTAAGGTGTTACTGTCGTGTTCAATTATTGTTACTCGGTAGCTAGTTGGGATGGTGTTCTTCTGCAGGAAGGTAATGGCCTGTGAGAGGGCTATGCATTGCACTGCATTGTTCTTGGATCAGTTTTGCTATTATCATTTTGGGGTTAAGTTCAGAAGAACATATATTGGGGCATTGACTAGGGAATTAGATGGTTTAGAAATCAATGGAGCTAAAACTAGCCTGCTTGTAAATTTTGAATTGCTAGGGTGGATGGCACTGCATGATGGCGGTCAATGCGCAAATGAGTTATTTTTTTAACAAAATTCTCAACTTTATTTCTGTTTCCTTTAGTGTTTTACTAGCAAAAATGCCCGTGTGTTACAACGGGGTAATAATAATAATATGAAAACCCCCTCCTCTGTCACACTGTTGACGCCATTTATTCCCCCTGACACCCCCATCATAGTGGTTGTTATCCTGCTTCCCCCATCAATGACGTTGGTCTCCCATCTCATCAACAAGTCTAAATGTGGTCAATCTCAACACACAAATGCCCGCGCGTTGCAACGGAAAAAACTTTGACGTGGATTGAAATATAATAAGAATTGTGAAATGTTGCTCATTTTACAAATCGACTTGGTGCGCCACTTCTTCTATCCAACTCTAACAAATTTTCTGTGAATATAGATAGAAGAAGGGAACGTAATCCTAAAAACATATAGCTCACTTCATATTTCTCCTATTCCTCCTTCCTTGAGTAGCGGGTATTCCTTACATTTGTAGTGATATAGTATAAAAATAATGTTATTGCTGTCATGTCCACCAGAGTTTCAGTAAAAGAACAAAAAAGAAAATTAGCTAGAATGATGGAAAGAAAAACTTGGTGCGCCACTTCTTCTATCCAACTCTAACAAATTTTCTGTGAATATAGATAGAAGAAGGGAACGTAATCCTAAAAACATATAGCTCACTTCATATTTCTCCTATTCCTCCTTCCTTGAGTAGCGGGTATTCCTTACATTTGTAGTGATATAGTATAAAAATAATGTTATTGCTGTCATGTCCACCAGAGTTTCAGTAAAAGAACAAAAAAGAAAATTAGCTAGAATGATGGAAAGAAAAACTTGTGGAACTCACAATTTTTTGTTAATTCCCTCACTTCAGATCTGTTCAATTAAGTTTTCAAAAAATAGAGTTGTTCAATTAAGACACTTGATTTTCTGTTTAAAACCAGATTAGTAACACAAAGTCTCAAGCTTGAAATTAAAATAAAATAACACATCGCAATGATTAATTTTCCACAATCCCGTTTAAGTAGGAGTCATTTTTGTTTTGTGACCGTTAAATCTAGTTGTCCACATTCCTGCTTTCAAATTCGGCCATGAATCTCCCACAATTCCGGCAAGCAGCGTGCAATCAGGCCATGAAGTCAAATTGTCCCACACAATCCCGCTTTAATCACAGTCCTGAAATTCATCCTTCCTTTAACTTAATGCCAAAGATATCCCCCGATTCCTTCCTTTAATAATTCCTCTTTCTTATAATCTTGTCCGCACTGTCACGTCACGGACAACTTTCTTAGATTTCCTTTAAGTTTTAATGCCCAAGACAGCCAGGCCTCTTATAACCTTGTCCGCTCTCACGTTAACATTTCTTAGGCAACTTGCTGGTCATACAGGAGAATTTCTACATATATAAAGAGCTACAAATTGATCTAAACAAACGATGTGGGGCTAATCTAACATAAAATATGGATGCACCTGAGTTCGGTCACCCCCAGCCACGCGGCTTGCGGCCCAGCAAAGGCCTAACACTCTATTTGGGAAGGCCCAGCGGTACAATTTTTCAAGCCCAGCAAAGCACTGAAGGTCAGCGGTACGACTATTTCATTAACGCGAACGGCGCGCTTCAAACAGCATCATATGCTTCAATTGGTCGCACTCTTGGGCAGAAGTGGAGGTCTTGGGTTCTATTTTGGAGGACTAGGTTTATTTGCCCGTTTTGTTTTTCCAATTCCAATTCGAAGGCCAACAAGTAAAATTCCACACAGAGGTAGTTAAATCTGGAGCGCATTGAAGAAAAAAAACGCCAACAAGTAAAATTCCACACGGAGGTAGTTAAATCTGGAGCGCATTGAAGAAAAAAAACTGAAAGCGTAAAATCACGGGAAGAAGCGTATTGTGACGGTGAACCCACGGAGTCAATGTTGTGAGAAAAGTATTATCTTTTCCCTAATAATAATAATAAAGCACGGATTGACTTTGTCGGGTTCACCGTCACAATACGCTTCTTCCCATGATTTTACGCTTTCAGTTTGAATTTAAAACATATTCGAGGTGGTACTAAATTTTCGCTCTATCTATTTCGCCGCGTCTGATTCGCTAAACTGGGCCTCGGCTGGGCCTGCATCCATGCTCAATTGTGTCCATCGTAGTTCACCGTCGTTTTCCATATCTGGTTGTATGTGCGTGTGCTTGAATTAAAGGAAATTAGAGAAAAAATATGGTTGACGCCGCTGGAATTTGATCCATGGTCTGCCATGTATAGATTGCAGCGCAGCAGACCACTAAGGCTAGGCTCCTAAGCTTGCTAATTTGGGCGTCTGGAACCTTAAGAATAAAGGACAGGCGTACTCGGGCCGAGATCAACAGGCACGGTCGTGATGGGCATGTACGAGTGCCGCGGCCCACTGGACGGACAAGGGACCAGGCTGGAAGTTGTTTTTCATATTTGTTTACTTGTCAAATAGTCCCACCTTGCTATTTTACATTAATTTTTACCAGTTTATATACAATTTTTAGGTTGTCAGGCATCAAGAAGCTGCTTTGGAAATTAAGCAAAGAAATAAAGAAAGGAAATAGACATTCTTTGCATGAGAAATAAAGAAGGAAGATGGTAATTATGTGGAGCCGGCAAGAAAGGTAATATGTATTGAATAAGAAATAAAGAAAGGTAATCGCATGAGTAATTAGCAGGCCTAGCAAAAAAGGAAAAAATAATTGCATGAGAAATAAAGAAGGAAGGAGAAAGAGAGAGGAAGGAAATGGACGGTAATTATGTGGGCATCATGATATAAGGAAAGAAAGAGAAGGAAAAACTAATTAACAGGAGGTGCGGGAATCAATGGCAGGTTGCCATGCCATCTTATGAGTAAAAATGATGTGGCATTTTTTAATCCTCACTAAATTCATGTCATTTTTTTCTTCCATTATGTTTTCCTTGCTCTTATAATCTTTACTAAATTTGCGCCAAATTTGTAGCACATTGAACATTATGTTTGCACATACAATCCTCACTAAATTTATGTCAAATGTTTCAACCGTTCTAACCCACAGGCATATATAGTATTTTTAATATATAAATGGAGGTATAATATTATTGGTCCTCCCATTTCGTATGTCCATGGTGTTTCCTTATATTGAGCTAGGCTATTCTACTAATCGTCTGTCTTGGGCCACTTGGCCTCTGCCACGTTCGCCCGCGTAATGTTCCACCAGTAAAAAGAACCGGTGCCCTCCCAACATGTCCGTGCGACCTGGCCCAACAAATCAAACCCACCACCCCTTTTAGGAGATGAGGCAAAAAATAGTTGACCGTTACTGGAATAAAACTCACAACCTCCAGTGTGTTTTGGCGTTGATCGTGTTACCCTACAAAAAAGTGTTGATCATTTTAAAATAAAATTAAATTTAGTTTTTGTTTGTGTCCTTCACGGCTTGGTACTAAACTAATATGATGTAAAACCAGATAACATAAACACAAGGCACAAGTATTTCATTGTGTAGATGTGGGTCATGTGGCCGGGATCTCAAACGCGAGCGTTCGCTGGTCTGTCCATGCAGGTGATGCAATTCTTTATTGGTTCCAAGCTTACGTGGAATGTTCACCGTGTAGTGGACATCGTTACCGACAATGATGACAAAGAAAAGAAGTGGTAACAGGGATGGGGGCGCTAGGGGTGATAATTTATTTCTCCCGTTGCAACGGACGGGCACTTTTGCTAGTTTGGCCAAAAGAATTTGAGTAGCGAACAGAACATGTCATGGACACAATCTATGGGGCTGGGCTGGGTTGGATTGGGCCGAGTTGTTTGATACTGAAGTCCAGTAAGCCCGTAAATGCAAATAACTCTCTGAACTGGCTGCCACCAAAGCTCCATTTGAGGCAAACAAGAAAATACATATATCCAGTTCAAAAAAGGAACATACAAATATCAATCCATTCTTATTCTCTTATTAATCAAATATAAGCCTCCAACTATAAAACATGGGTCTCGCAGATGATGATTGCAAGAGAACAAAGTAGCAGGAAAAACAAGATCGAAGCATGTTGAATTGTTAGTTAAACCTGCTCAATTCATTCGTGGAGCAGAGGAGACGAGACATGGATGCAAAAGCTTTCCCTTGACCAAGGGCACGCATACAGCTTTTGCTTTCTTTTGCCCTGGGTTTGGTGAGCTGCTATGTTGTGGTCAGCGGCCTAGTGTATTTGAGCAGTTGAAGCTACACATACCACTCACTCTCCTCGGCTCACCTGACAAGATAATGTGGCAGTTCATTTTAATCTCTTTTTTTTCCGCCTCTTGTTAGATTCTGCCACCAGCTGCAAAAAAATGGTGAATCCATTTTTCCTGTACTATTTTATTAATTTTAAGCAAGGGTGAATCTGCAGCTAAGACTAAATATTGACAGCCGGAGTCTAAAAAATGGCTAAGGTAGCCATCAACGGACTGCAAATGTTACCTTGCATCAGCATCAGGCCATCCCTATGAGGAACGAAGGGCAAACATGCCAAAGATGCCGCACTGTAGATGTTTACCAGAATGGATTCAGTTTAACTGCACCACTGTGAACACTCAATGGAGTGGAAACTTAGGTGCCCGACGAAATTAATTGACATCACACCAAACCTTCCGGATTGTTACCGCCGCAGTTTTGTCGTCGAAGTCGAATATGACGGCCAGGCCTATTTCATTTGATACCGTAGCCTGACAAGCCATGCGTTTCTTCCAATTCCAAGTGGACACACCTGGAAATTTGCCAGTTTTGGTAAATAAGGCTTCACCACCTCCGCCCGCAAAAAAAAAAAAAAAAAAAAACTTCACCACCTCGATCTACCCGGGTGGTCAGATGTTATATATGATACACCTTCAAAGACACTGGGTTTACACAGCTCAGGTTAAATATTTCCATAAGAAACGTAGGAAAATTTGCATCACAAACTTCCAGTTTATGCTATTGATTACTATGAAACATGAACTTTTCTAAGATAAATAGAAAAAAAATACCAAACTGCTCTGCTCTTTTACATTCAGGTGCGATGAATTCAGTATGCAGGATAAACTGCAAAAGATATGTACAAAGACCCTTGAGGATTTACAAGCAACTGAATAAATATGCGCATCACACTGGTGATTTTTCATGGCTAACATAATCATGCATCTGCGATTACTTCAAAATCTACAACAGCTATTCTCTGAAATAACATAGAAGCAGATTTATATACACCATGCAACCACAAAAGGTTATTATAAATCACAACTAATTCCATATTGTCCCTGAAATCAAGTGGCGACAAAGTACATGCTCTAATCTTTTTTTGAGGGAAGTACAGGCTCTAATCACTCCATTGGCCATACTACCTTACCAGCTCCACCTGCTTCCCCAGAGACCCTGCCACGCGCCATCCTGAACATTATAAATACCCATCCATACCAAAGCCAAAATCATTCACATTCTCCCATCTCCTCATCTCACTTGAGAAAGCACTGTTCAGCCATGGAAGTAAGCGTTGGACGCCAGCCAAAGGGTCAGCTATGGCTGGTCTTAGCCGTGCTGGTTGCCTTTGCAATGCTCGGTGAGGCAGCCAGAAGCTTGCCACCACCTTCTCTTTCAGCATCGCCAACGTATGCTCCTATCATTAAGGTGATAGGCAAAGCATACTGCTATAGATGCTTCAACGAGGCACACCCAGAAGAATCCCATGGGAAGGAGCACCTGGAAGGTAACATTTCGGTTATTTGCAGTTCTCGTTATCTACGCACGTTAATGCAGTCAGCTTGGAAATACGTCAAGTTTCTTCTTGTTCATAGTTATCTTGCTTGAACACTGCCTGTTGACAAGAAAAGTGTATTCAAGCATACCATATTGAAGATCCAAGAACATGGCTAGAGGAAAATTTTATGCTTGGTTATCATTATTATCTGCTGTAGTTACAAAAAGAAAATCTGCCAAAGTCTGCACAAGAAGGATCTGCACATTTCCTTTGGTACAAGGCATTTTTAGTGTTTTAGAAGCCTATACGTTCTTGCTTAAATAAAAAACACCAAGTTAAAGTTTGCTACCAGGTAGGCCAAAGTACATTAGACTAAGGATATACATATATGGATATGCGACTAATACCAAGATGAACTGTGAACCCAAAGTGTAGCTAAATTCATCGAAGCGAAAAAGTACTTAAAAATGAATGATGTTTTACAAATTGTTCATTCTTCCTGAATATCTTTCAGTATTTCATACTGCAACTTAATACTTTTTTATCATTATCTGGTGCAGGAGCCATGGTCAAGGTCACTTGCCAGGCCAATGACCAGGCAATAGTGAGATTTGGCTACACCGAAAGCAATGGCAAATACAGTGTGGCCATTACCGGGTTGCCACTTAGCGGCACCTTTGGGGCTGACTCGTGCAAGGTTGAGCTCCATGCAGCAGCAGGAGGATCTGACTGCAATGTGCCCATGGAGTTAAATCTCTCTGGAGTTAGCGTTTACTCAAAGTCCAATGAAGAAGTGGTTCTCCAAGCCAACCAAGTAATGGCATTTGGATCAAAGAAGACATTTGCTGGATGTTCAAAACCTCACATTCTACCATCAATGTATCCATATAATTCACCGCCACTCCCATCCCAGCATTCCTCACCTCCGTCCAACTACAAATCCCCACCAGTACCATACCAGCATTCACCACCTCCTTCTAACAAGTTTCCACCTCCATCATATCAGTATCCATCACCTCCACAGAACTTCTACTCTTCGCCGCCACCATACCAACAGTCCACACCTTCAAACAACTACCAAGCTCCACCAACATCTAACAATCAAACACCAACCCAGAAGTATTTACCACCCCCATACTACTACAACTCCCCACCTCCGAACAGCCACGTAGCTCCACCACTGCCATACCTGCAGTCCCCACCTCCGTACAACTACAAGTCGCCTCTTCTACCATTGTCACCAACGCCTCCTCAACATTATAACTCTCCACCTCCATTTAACTATGGATCTTCACCCCCACCTTACCAATATTCTCCACCGCTACCTCCAAAACATCTACAACCAAATGTTCCTCATGCTAATCCGCTACCAGCATCAATATCTCCACAGCCTCTTTACCCCTATGGCTCTCCACCACCAGCATCAATATCTCCACAGCCTCTTTACCCCTACAGCTCTCCACCACCATATCTGAACTCTTACCAATCCCCACCACCACCGATTCAGCTTCCTCATGTAAAATCGCCACCAGTTTCTTCAACGTCTCCACAGCCTCTGCACCACTACAGCTCTCCACCACCATCGCTTCTGAACTCGTACCAATCCCCACCACCACCGATTCAGCTTCCTCATGTAAAATCGCCACCAGTTTCTTCAACGCCTCCACAGCCTCTGCACCACTACAGCTCACCACCACCATCGCTTCTGAACTCCTACCAATCCCCCCCACCACCGAGTCACCTGTCATAAGCATCAGGAAGGGTTTCTTGAAATGTAAGTTTCCTAGTGGGATGTGTGGTAACAGTATAGTACCATTCAAACTTTTACAAAATGCCGTAATGTGAAGTCTTAAACATTCACAAGAGCTCATATAAACTCAACATAAAAGATAACATTGGTTAGATGACTGCCAAGTAATTAGATTCCCAAAGTATATGACTCAATCCATCTCTTTTCAGGATCAGACGTGGGCAGAATAAACAGAAGAGGTGAAGCCTATCTCGAGAGGAAGAAGCGCCGCAGCTGGAGTTTTCAACTGAGGATCTCAGTCTCTAGTATTATTTACCCAAGCATCTAGTGTTGTTTCAGCTTGCACTCCGTTGCCTAGAGCTATTTCAGCAATGTAACCATAAGTTGTATGAGCTTTTCTTAGTAGTACATCAGTGTTCTATTTTCAATCCAATATACGGCGGAGGTTTCCTTTACATCCCTAAAATATTTTCTACTGCGCATTTCTGTCTCGAGAAACTGGAACAAAATAGAGAGATGGTGTGGCTTGACTAGCCACTCCACTTATTCCAGATTTGTCCCACCGTTTATGCTGCGGCATCTATCCAAGATAGAACAAATCCAGGGGGTACTTCTCCACCGTGAAATTCTATGGGTCAAATTCAATTCAGTAATCAAAAGTTAGAAAACTGGGCTTGGAATGCAGTGCGCTCATGAGTCACTACCGGTCAGCATCATCTCAGGGGAAGCATAATATCACCAGTAAATCAGCGCAGCGCGGTCCTAGGTAAAATAATAAAATCACAGAATCCATCACCCAACCACGCGCCGCCGCAAGGCACATTTCTTCAGTGGGTCGCGGCGGGTTTTCAGAGAAATTTCGGCTGCTGAACGGGTGTAAACAATAACAGCAGCGCTCGACTGCTCAACGAAAGTAGTTTATCTTCCTGCCGGATCTCGCGGTATGTATCTACCATGTATTGTTCGTGTACAGTCGATGAAGGGAGGAGACCTACGCAGATAGTGCCAAGAGGAACGAGTAACCCGGGGACTGACCTGCTGCCTCCAGTAACCCACCGCAGATTGATGACGGCGACCACGGAAGCGGGTCTCTGAGCGAGAATTTATCGCCGGAGTTGGCGGACGGCCGGTGGTCCGCTCCGGCCAGGGTCTGCGGGTAGCAGAGCCTGGCGTGGCGGCGTCGGGGACGGAGAGAAGGCCCGGGCCAGTTTGGGTGGGCTTAGGCCGTAGATGGTCCGCACGTGTTATGGGCTGGGCCGTCGGGGCCACCTCGTGAGCGGCGGGCAGTGACGAGTGACGACGACGCCGTGCACGGCGCCGGCGGTTGGCTTTCCATTTCGGTGCCGGTGCAGGCCGCACGGCACGATTCACGGTTTTGCGTCGACGGCGACAGCGAGCAGTAGAAACTGAAAAAGGTTCGTCGCCGTGTGGTGCAAAACATACGTGTCCTGCCTGCCTGCCTGCCTGCCTATTTTCAGTTTCTGTTTAAACACAGTACGTCGTCATGGCTCGACTACACCCCGCATCAGATGGGCATAGAAGTGGCGAAATCGGTGAGTGCTCGAACTCGAAGCTTGTTGTTGGTAACAGCAAGTGCTGGAGTATCGTACAAGACCTTTGCTCTCTCGCATCACATGGGCCATGCCACACGGCAGTATATGTAGATGTCATTTTCCCAAACAAAAAGCGAGCATCCAAACATACGCAATAAATACTAGCAAAACGGAAAGTTTTTTTCGATACAAAAATAGAGGGCATGCATGCAGATGTAATGAGTGCATCGTCATCGTGGGTGGAAAATGTCTCCTTCCTCGCCTGATAATCCAGCCGATCGTGCGGTTTTGGTGCGTGCCGGCCGCCGATGACGAGCGTGAGGCTGGCGCTGCAGATTCCTTCCGCCTGGAGGCCCAAGCTTTGATGCCAACGGAATGGTACAACTTGGAAGACATATTCCCCTCTCCTGCTCTGCTGCGATTGGAGGCCTCAGGCTAAGTACGACACATGGCACACGTCCATCCCATCCCATCCCAACTGACATGCATGCGCATAGTGCAATAGAAGACGCTCCCCTATCTCGGGTATCTTCTCACTCGAATGCCATCCATACATCCTTCATCCGCTGCACACGAGGCTTATCGCCCAACGCCAAGATGGTGCATGATGAATGAGACCCTGCCGATTTTCGCTTTCCTTAAAAAAAAAACTATACAGTTCTTCTACTGCCAAGTGGTGTTAATAGGAATTTGACAAGAAAATCGAAGGAAATGGATGCAGTAGCAGTAGTAGTTCTGCGGAGAGTTTTATTTTTATTTCTGCGGGAAGTTGTACGTAGAGTTGTGTGCCAAAACCGCCAACACGTCTGATCTTTAGAATAATTAAAGCGTGAACCAAAGTGTCCTTGCCAACATCATTCACTCACTCATTTTAGCAGCAGTGGGGCCAGCACGGTACACTTTAAATGCAGAAATTACCCTCGAGATCCACTCCTCACCAACCCCAACCGAACCAAAAACATCTCATCTCACTGCCGCTGCGCGTTGTATTCAGAAACAAAAACACTCAGAAAACAAGAGAAACATACACGAGAATCTGCAGTTTCAAAGAGAGAAGAATCTGCAGCTGCAGAAATAAAAAATCGGTTTGGAACTTGGGTCAGCACAGCGGCAACCAAAAAAAATCTTATACTAACAAAGTGAAATTACCAAAAGCGCCCTCCCGTAGTGCCGCTGCCCCACGCCTGAAAGCGCACGGCGAGAGGGGGGAAAGGGGCAGAGGAAACAGAGGAGAGAAAATAGGCTCCTCGCGGCTCGCCAAGGCCGTGTTCTGCAGCCAGCCACCGTCACTCTTCGCCGCCGTGATCCGCCCGGGTTCCGCCGTGCCGGGGCTGCTTGAGAGAGCGAGGGAGTCGCTCTGGCCTCGCCGCCTCCTCCGGCAAATATTTTCCTCTGATCCTGCCCTCTCCGTGGCTTGGGTCTCAGGGACCAAACCATCCCGCCGCGGCTTGCTGGCGAGCTGAAGGTGCGTGCTGATCTTCTCTCTTATTTTCCTCCAATTAAGATTGGCCGCGACCAGCGCGTGTCTGCGTGATCTCGGGACAAGGCGGCGGTGTCAAAGAGCTGGTCTCAGGAGGAGGAGAACAGAAGTAATCTTGTTTCGTTCTGCCGTTGGAGGAACAGCGGAGAGGGGGCGGCTGTCTCTTCATCGGTGCAACTGTTTCCTGAAGACGTGAGCCTCCACCTCAGCTCCTGGTTCAGGCTGGAGGATTTGGTCGAGTCACTTCTGTGTTGGAGCGTGCGATTTTGTGCTGCGTGCGGCAGCGGCTTCAGTTTTGCCAGTGTTCTTGATCCGCTAGGCCCCACCAGAAAGCGAGGCGTTCAGGAACTAGGGTTATGGATTGAAGGGACCCAAAAAAAAAGGAATTTGCGGAGTGTGCTGCTCCTTAGTGTGAGTGGCAATTCGACACAATTCAGAGTGGCTCTTTTCTTCGTGGACATGTAGAATTGCAGTTGGGAGGAGGAATGCTGACACTTTTATTGGATTTACATGAGTTGTTGATTTTTCCTTTCAAAATCATCTTTCTCCCAATTTGTATCCACTGTTCTGTGCTCTGTTATTCTTTTCAAAATCATCTTTCTCCCAATCTGTATCCAGTGTTCTGTGCTCTGTTAGTCTGCTATATGATTTGAGGAGCTCTAGATGGTTGGCTTGTTCTGCTACTCTGAATTGGGATCACTGATGGAGAAGGGGGAATGCTGATTGTGCACCTTGCCTTTGCTGAAGAAATTAACATTTCGCTTTGCGACTAGTCATGCCATTGTTTCATTGTTTCAGTCCCTGCTTTAGCCATTTTTACTTGTAAGTTGGCGATTAATACCACTTTTGTTTTTGAAAGAAATCATCGACATGTTTTCGTTTGTCATAAAAGAATAATCATATGTACTGCATCATATCTTATTATTTATTTTCCTTTTCATGTTTGCACAGTGCTTTTCTTAGTTACGAATTGGTGTATTTTTGCAGACGTTGATTGCCCATCACTGGAGCTTACCAATGTCGGCCGGTGCCACTATAAACTGGATCAGAACCCCATTTCAAGCCCAGAGATTTCATGACTTCTCAAGTTTAAGGTCACTCCCTCCTTCATTGCTTCAACTTACTCCCTTAAATGACGCTTTTTTGTTGAACCTGACTGATGTAACAATGTATTGTAGTTTTAGATGCCGAAACACTTTTGGATCAATTCAGCCTTGCTGGTTGGCAACTGATCAGGATTCATCCCTCTCCAAAGTCCGTGTGGCTGCAGACTACTCAGATTCAGTGCCAGATTCCAAGTACATGAGAGATCGAGGATACCATCCTCTTGAAGAAATCAAAGAACGCCCAAAGAAAAAAGACATTTCACTGACGGATGTAGAAACAGCTAGAACAGTAGTAGAGGTAACCTATGATAACAAAACAGTGCTTTTGTTGCTAAGTGCATCCAGTCGTTTTAATTCGGCATATCAATGACTATAAAGTGCCTGGCTTAAGTCTGAGCATACATTTGTAAATAACTAACATAAATCCCTCCCGCTGTAGTAAATATCTTATCGTTTGCTGGACAATGTTTCCATCTTGTGTAGGCAAATAGCAAGGGATTGCTCGTATTTCCTGCCAGGGTGCATAATGAACCTCATGGACATGTTTCTTGGTCAGAGTTTCAGTATGTTGTTGATGACTATGGAGGTAACTCCTTGGTGCGCAAGCACATATTTTACAGAAGAATCTTCATCATTTACCATGTTGTGCATCTAACACTTACACTGGGCGAAATTGCATACAGACATTTTCTTTCAAGTACCTGATGATGGGAACATCTTGGAAGATGATGATGCAAACAACCCTGTGGTAAGATGACTTCTGTTTCCTTTTCCGTCGGTGTGTCTCTTGACAAGCACAGATGTTTTAATATGATTATCAATGGTCTACTGACAGGCCAAAACGGTTCACTGTCTTCCAAATTCCATTTTGAGTTGGCATTATAAGGACCCTGTGATGCATCGTCAACTTAGTTCTCGAGTCTGTATTTTGTGATTAAGTCGTCATAATGTTGTCTTGTTTGACATGAACGCTATTCTCAAGTGTAGTGTGCATCAACATTTTGGCTGCAAGAATAATTTTCTTACGACTGAAATGGCATTTTTATTGCAGACAGTTTTGATCGGAACGGATGGTGCCATTATCGGTGAAACTAGTGCGGTAACTAGTGATTTCAGCGACCACGTGGTCGTTGAGGATTCTATGGACATGCATGATAACGACAGCAAGGTTCGCTAAGAAAGTTTGTAGCTGCTTTCAGCTGGCATTATCTGTCAGTTTTCTCATTAACAACAAACCATGTCATTATTGATGCTCTCCGCTGTGAAATACCACAGGTTGACACAGAAATAACGGATATTCTTATAGAGTGGGGAATGCCAGTGACGATGCGTTCAATACATCCTATATATTTTGCCAAGTGTTTGACAAAGGTAAGTCCCGAACATTTACTGTGTGATAAGCAACTACTGAAATAAATCGAAGTGCCTTCTCTTGCGATGGAGGGGAGGTGGGGGTGGGGGTGGGGGTGTCCTAGGTAAATAACAGACCCAGAACAATCTTAGTGAAAGATCGAGGATGTCGCCTAGAGGGGGGGGGGTGAATAGGCGCTTTAAAATAATTACGGTTTGGGCTTGAACAAATGCGGAATAAACCTAGCGGTTAATTTGCCATGCACAAAACCTACAACAACTAGGCTCACCTATGTGCACCAACAACTTATGCTAAGCAAGATAGACAACTAAGTGATAGCAAGGTATATGACAAGAAACAATATGGCTATCACAAAGTAAAGTACATAAGTAAAGAGCTCGGATAAGAGATAATCGAGGCACGCGGAGACGACGATGTATCCCGAAGTTCACACCCTTGTGGATGCTAATCTCCGTTTGGAGCGGTGTGGAGGCACAATGCTCCCCAAGAAGCCACTAGGGCCACCGTAATCTCCTCACGCCCTCGCACAATGCAAGATGCCGTGATTCCACTAAGGGACCCTTGAGGGCGGTCACCGAACCCGTACAAATGGCAACCCTTGGGGGCGGTCACCGAACCCGTACACTTTGGCAACCCTTGGGGGCGGTCACCGGTACCCGTCAAATTGCTCGGGGCGATCTCCACAACCTAATTGGAGACCCCGACGCTTGCCCGGAGCTTTACACCACAATGATTGAGCTCCGAACCCCACCAACCGTCTAGGGCGCCCAAGCACCCAAGAGGAACAAGCTCAAGGGTACCAAGCACCCAAGAGTAATAAGCTTCTCAACTTGTAACTTCCACGTATCACCGTGGAGAACTCAAACTGATGCACAAATGCAATGGCAAGGGCACACGGAGTGCCCAAGTCCTTCTCTCTCAAATCCCACCGAAGCAACGAATGCTAGGTAGGAAAATGAGAGGAAGAACAAGAAGGAGAACACCTAGAACTCCAAGATCTAGATCCAAGGGGTTCCCCTCACATAGAGGAGAAAGTGATTGGTGGAAATGTGGATCTAGATCTCCTCTCTCTTTTCCCTCAAAAACTAGCAAGAATCCATGGAGGGATTGAGAGTTAGCAAGCTCGAAGAAGGTCAACAATGGGGGAAGAACACGAGCTCAAGAGATAAGGTTGAATGAGGAAGAAGACCCCCTTTTATAGGAGCTCCCGAATCCAACCGTTATGTGCTCAGTCCGTGCACGAGCGGTACTACCGCTCAGGGGAGCGGTTCTACCGCCCGGGCGGTAGAACACGGAGAGCGGAGCAAAGCAGAGGGCGAGGCAGAGCCGTATGAGCAGCACTACCGCTGGAGCCAGCGGTAGACCGCGCACAGCGCCTACCACGAGCACAGGGAGAAGGAACAGGGAGGAGGGCCATTGAGCGGCACTAGGGGCGGTGGTAGCCGCGGTACTACCGCACATGAGCGGTACTACCGCTCCTACTGCCGCTGAACCCGACACGAGAAAACCACGTCTCGAGTCGAGGCGGTACCAGCGCGGAACCGGAGACGTACTACCGCTTATGGCCATGGGCGGTACTACCGCTGTGGGACAGCGGTACTACCGCTTGTGGCGATACGCGGTACTGCCGCTCCGGCCCAGCGGTACTACCGCTGGCGCCATTCTAAAGCCACTTCCACGAAAACAAGTATACTCCACGGAAAACCAAAACTGCCATAACTTCTGCATATGAGCTCCGAATTGAGCAAACTCAAGCTTGTTGGAAACAAGACGACGAGTAGCATCAAAACAGCGACTGGTTATAGTAAGAAGAGGCAGGGGAGGTATGCCTAACAAATGGAGGAGTGAAACCTCCAACAGAGAAGAACGGACATAACCTCCAACATCGAAAACATCATAGAAGATGCAAGTGAACTCCGTTTTCGATGAACTCGAGCTTGTCAACAAGATGACAAAAAGCTCCAAAACTCACAAAGAGAAGCAAACAAGAACCAAGAAAGATGATGCAAGGATGCAATGGTTTGAGCTCTCTACGAATGATACGATCAAGCTACTCATCGAGAGCCCCCCTTGATAGTACGGCAATCGATCCTATAACCCGGTCTCCCAACTACCATCATGAGACCGGTAAAATAGAAAACCTATCAAGGGCAAACCTTTGCCTTGCACATGGTCCACTTGAGCTAGATGATGACGATCTTGACTCCCTCAAGTTGGACCACCTTTCTTGGTTGCGTTGGCTCGATGAAGACTAGTTGATTGCTCCCCATACTCCACTATGGGTGAGCCACTCTTTCGCACATCTTCACAAGTCCATTGTCACCACAATGGACGGCAAGCTTCAAGCATTTGATCTCTTCATGATGCTTCACTTGAACTTGCACACCGCAACCTAACCCCACAAAGAACTCTCACAAAGATCATGGGTTAGTACACAAAGCGTAATTGACAATGCTTACCATACCATGGGATCGCTTGATCCCTCTTGGTACATCTTCTACGCTTTGTGAGTTGATCAAGTTGATTCACTCTTGACTTAGTCTTGATCAACCTTGAATCTTTCCAACTCTCTTCATTTGGATGATGTCTTGAAGATATACATGAATGATCACACAATCTTCTTCTCCAAGACATGCTTGCAATGAGCTCAACACTCACATGACCAATCTTTGGATAATTCCTCGAATAGCACCTTGGTCGACACAAACTCTCCTTGAAACCAACACATGTACTCCAAGAAAAGCCTATGGACAAAACCTTCAAATATAACTCAAGGCAACCATTAGTCCATAGAGATTGTCATCAATTACCAAAACCAAACATGGGGGCACCGCATGTTCTTTCACTTAGCCTATCAGGTATACTCATATTAAGACTAAAAAGGGTATAAGAATACAAGATTTGCTAAAATTTCTGTCGAAGATACGTGCTCTCTGTCAACCGGAACAAAAATAATAATCAAGATATGCACTCAGCTAGTCAAAGGAAAATAAAGACAAACATAAATGAGTTATATATTTTTTGTTGCTATCTTGTATGCATTCCGTCAGTTACTATGGTGTATAAAAGTTGCGGCAAAAACTGGAGTGGATTGCTGAAACATGCCATTTTAAAGTGCAGAACAAAATAAAATCTGCAAAACTCCACCTATTTTTTACTATTATCCTGAATTTTGCTGTAGAAGTTCATTAAATAGTAGATGCATTCCGTTTCGAAAAAGTAAATAATAGATGCATTGGCTAGCATATTTCATAGCCTGAATTGTCACAAGGAGCGCTACCTTATCTGCATCCTTTCTTAACCACATTAAGCACACTTTTCTTATGCAGGCTGTTCATGATAATCATGGGGAGAAGATTGATAATCCATCAAACGGTGTATCTATTGTAGGATACCTGAGACCTGCTTTTATAGAAGAAGAGTCTTATTTGAGGAGTTTATTTGGTGCTGAATGCAGTGCCGATGGTTATTCATCTAATTGGAGAGGTGCTTCTCAGCTTGCTCATAGTTGCTTTTATCACTCATGTGCTTCTATCCAGTTATTTGTTCTAATGAGAGTCAACCTAACAGAGGAATACAACAGAGAACCCCAGCCAGCTTCTGGAACCAATGGCCTAATTGGTAATTTGATCAGTGTAAATCTTTCATTCAGTTACTTGCCTTGAACATCCATATAACTGATAGTAACTGAATATTCAGATGGTGATAAATCGAGATTGGACATCAACAATACGGAAAGTAGCATTGATTCAACCATCTACAAGCTGGAAATGATGTCAATTGAGCTGTTTTCCGTCTATGGTAAGCAGGTAAAGCATCCCTCTTCAACCCAATGCTTTCAGTTGACAAGTAAAGGATAGTTCAATCGATGTATTACTTTGTAAAGTGAAAATGGTAAATAATCAGCATCATTTTTCTTGGCTTGGTAGTCATCATGTTGATTGTTGCAGTTTATGATTGATCCACAAGACTTTCAAGATGCAGAACCAGATCTTCTTTCAAATCATGCTTCAGACATTATAAAACGCGTCAAAGAAAACAGTGATCAGTGTACCATGGCTCTAAGGTCCCTCTGTAGCCGGAAAAAAGGCCTTACAGTAGAGGTGTGTTTCTGTTCAGTAATGCTTTACTCAGGTTCGATACTCCTTAGTGGGTTATTGTGCATGATGAATAGGAAAATTCTTACCATCAACTGAACTTTGGAGTTGCACTATCATACTATACCTGAAATTTATTCCTGAAAAAATAAAGATTCCTCAAAAATACGGTGCCTGAAATTTAATCCTGGTGATATGTGTGAACTTGCATATATTTGAACTATCATACTTCACCTGAAATTTAATCCTGATAATATGCATGAATTTACATCTAGTGGAACTATCATACTTTACCTGAAATTTAATCCTGGTAATATGTGTGAATTTACATCTACTACAATATCTGAAACTAATCATTCTTATGTACAAGAAGCTCTGCTTTGCCTATAAACTTAATACTTCAGTGTAGAAAATGGCATCAACAGACATTTTCTCCTTGTTTATATTTTGTGAGATTATAACAGTACCTTTCCGTATGTTGGTTGTGACAGTGCTGTTTCTACCTTGATGACACGATTTGATTTTCTCATAGAGCTCAGTCTTATTCATTTTGCAGGATGCAAGTTTGATAGGTGTCGATAGTCTTGGTATCGACGTCAGAGCCTTTTCTGGCTTGGCAGCTCGGACAGTTCGATTTTCATTCAATGCCCAGGTGGGTTATTGGGCTTAAACTTTTCAAAGTACCTCTGGCCTTTCCATGCAATCCAGAATAACCTTTCTGAACTTTTGGTTTCAGGCGTTATCTGAACGTTCAGCCGAAAAGAAGATCAAGCGAATGCTTTTTCCGCGTTATCGCAAGACTGTGAAAGCTTCCACTGAAGATGAATGTTAGCCAACTTATTTAATTTTAGCTTCGAACGCCTAACAGTAAACTGGTGAGGACAAAGGGTGTGCAGGGAACTCCACAGAAGATGTGCACCCAGTCAGCTCCCAATTCGTTTGGAGAAGCTAACACCCGTCGACATGAAATGACCTCAAGTGCTAGAGTGCTTGATCGAGGTTTTGGCTTCGTCAGCTGTAGAAGGCCGACCACCCATGGTTTCTGACAAATAAGGTGGTGGCCATGTATAGAGGAGCATCCTTGGACGGGATGCGAGGTGATTCGTTGTCAGTTAAAACTGCAGCTGATCAGCCATATAGCCTATAAGTTTCCCTCTAAACAAAATAAGGTGCAGGAGACGCAGGATGCAAAGTGACAGCTCTTTGGCCTGAATAAACAACGTCTTAGTTTACTGCAAACATGTAACTAAGTCGCTCTCATTCGTTTCCTTTCCATTCTGAATAAAGTGCAATTCTATTTCTATCTATTGACAACATGCCCCGCCGCGCTGTCGAAACCTCGATGGTGTCGCGGCAATAAAGTATTAATTTGCTGTTAAGTGTGAAAAGACATCAGACATGAAACATGCTTATCGTGCAGAGCGGGATGTAACTGGGCATGTTTGTTTGTTTGCTTTGTCTGTTGGTGTGTAGCTTTCTTTTCAGTGAAGTACCTTTCTGCTGCTGTGTTGTGTTGTGTGACCGAAGGGATTAGAAGATAGTGTTTGCTCATACCCCTCCGTCCGAAAAAGCTTGTCCCTCAAATGGATGGATATAGCATTAACTTGGTGCTAGATACATTCATTTGAAGGACAAGTTTTTTCGGACCGAGGAAGTACTAGCAAGGTAGTGGCAGTCGCCGTCCTGGAACGAAAATGGTGACGCCCTCTGATCGTCTCTTTCTGCCTGGATTGGCCGGTGGCGACTTTTTTGTGTGCCGGATTCGGTGGAAGCTGATGAAGAAAGAAAGCTATGGAGTTCTTGAGCATAGATTGACAGAATGAAAGAGGTCGCTGGACTGGCCTGACGGGAGAGCCTCTATCAGTCTATCGTGTGTCACGTAGGAATAGGTAACGCAGGATTTAGATGTTACGTATAGCACGAAATACCCTCCGATTCAAAATAAGTGTCGCACTTTGAGTACAAAGCATAGGAATTGTGGATGAAATTTCATCAATCCAGTTCAAAGAGGCTAACCAGGAAGAGTTTCACAAGATGAAATGGAGCCGGCCGCCGCCTGGCATCATCATTATCGTTTGGAGCCTGAGAATTTCTCGAGAACTTCACGCAGGTCCAGAGAAAAATCATACTCCGCGTTGATTCCTAGACGTAAATCGACAGTGGCACTTTTCTCTCTGTCCATCAAGCACAAAGCAGCAGCCAAAAACGACGTGCACTATGCCACTATCGCTTAGAGACATGACGAGACACGAAGGAGATGCATCCATTCACACGGAGTCGAAACTTCCTCTCGTCCTTTCGCTGTAACCGGGTCCGTACGTACGGCGAGTGTGCGGGAGAGAGCGACGCCGCGGGCGCCGATCGAAGACGAAGAGGACCCAGCAGCCGAACCACACGCGGAAACTGTGGCCGGATCGTGATCGTGAGAGCCCTCCAAGAATCTGCGGAAATTAACCAAGCGGCCGCCGGCCGGCCCCCCTCGCGGCACGTCGGCCTCCGAGCGCGAGCGCGAGCGCGCGAGGCCGACTGATCGGTGGCGCGGGGGCGGCCAGGCGCGCCGCGACGGGGGGAAGCAGTGACACGGCGAGGAGACTGGTCGGTCGAGTGCCGTCGCTGCCATGGTCGGAACATGCATGCGTCGCCGCCCGCCGGTCGCCGTCGAGGAGTACGTGGAGGGCGGACGCTGCATATCGATCGCTTCGGCCACAAGATTGAAGATTGTTTGGCGCGTGGGGCGGCAAGTTTCCTACTGTGGTTGCTCCGTCGGTGCGCGTACCGCTCCGATCGAATCCATCAAGTTCCACCTATGCTACTAGCTACTTCCAACCACGGCTACTTTAAGGCCTCTTTGATTCGCAGAGTTCTTTCTTCTTTTCACGAAACAGTCACAAAATTGTTAAAACAAAGGTGTAACAAAAACGCACAAAATTCTTGAAACATAGGCATAACAAAAACGCATGCTCAAATCGCCGTGTCCTCGTGAGAGCACCTCTAGTAGTAGATAGGCCAGGCCACTAGGTTTCCTCTCCCGCTCCTCCCCGCCGCCGCCGGCCCCCCCTCCCCTCCCGCCACCTCTGGCCACCGGCCGTGCGCGTCGCGCCCCCCCTCCCCTCCCCCCTCCCCCGCCTTGTCCGCTCGCGCGCCCCCGCGGGCGTCGGGCGGACCCCCGCATCCTCCTCGCCCCCAGCCCCACCTCCCCGTCCTTCTCCTCCCGCCGCCGCCGGAGAGGTCCGCCGGGCCCTACCCACGCGGCGCCGGCGGCGGCGGGCCGTTCTTTCCCCGCGCGCACTTGGGGAGGCGCGGGGGCCTCCCTCTGGCGGCGGTGCTGCTCGGCCTGCAGCGGTGCGGCTCGGCGGCGGGCCTCGGGATCCTCGGTGCGGCGGCGCGGCCGTTGGTCGCGGGGCGGCGTGGCGGTGCTGGTGGCCGGCGGCGCCCGGGCGGCCCAGATCTGGGCCCTTTCGGGCCCCATCTGGGCTAGGGCGGGCCGGCGGCTTGGTGCGCGGCTACATTGCTCCCTGGTTGGTGGCGAGGAGGCGGTGGTCGGCGGGTGGTGGCGGCTTCGTCGGCCGGCGAGCTGCAGCGTGACGGCAGGGGCTGTCCGGATCCCTTTTCGGGTCCGGCCGGGCCTTGGCGCCCGGCAGGCCCCTTGTCCGTGCGTCCGGTCGGCTCCGCGGCGGCGGTGGTGGTTGTCCCCTCACGTCGGCGATGTTGCGGATGCCCCCGAGGCCATTATCTCCTCTCCCGTCCTCCAGGCCTCGTGTCGGTGACCACAGGGAGACGACGAAGTTGTTTCGGTGACCGTGGTGGCACATGTTGGTGGGCGGCGTGATGGGCGGTGCACTATGATTCGTCTGGGGTGGTGGTGGGGGTTTGGGTTGGGAGAAATCTCCGGCGGCTCGTCCGGCCCCGACGCGGCGACGCCTGTGGGTGCTGCCGGACCTTCCTGAAGGGCGTCGGGTACACCCTCCCCTCACTGCCCCCCCGCGTACCGGGGGAAACCCTAGGACTAGTCCGGGCAACAACGGCGTCGTCGTCGCCTCCTTCTTGAAGGTGTTGCTTGGTACGCGGCGCTTCGGAGTGCTGGGCGAGTGGTGGTACTTCTCCGGAGGGTGCAGCGGTCGCCGGTCCTCTTCGTTCCATTGATCTGCCGTTGTTGGCATTTGTTTCTCTTTCTTTTTCTCTGTTTTTTCTTTGGGCTTATCTATGCTGCGGCCCCAGCACCTATCATTGGATGTATCGGTGTTTGCTTTGTAATACAAAGCGGGGGAACCCTTTTTCTCAGTAGTAGATAGGTCCCTTAAAAGGCTTTAACTTCTTATATATTTTTTGTTTTGAAGAGTTAAACCCGACTTAGCCAAACTTTTATCTGGCTTAACTCCTTAAAAAAATTTAAGCGACGGCTCGGCTGGCCCTCAAATATACTCGACTGACATCATTTCTCAGGATAAATTCCGGCCCTCCCCCGCCGGCCCGTAGCTTCCATTGCCCCTCCTACTCCACTTTGATTTGGTCCCCAACCGCCTTCGTAGGAATCTATCGATATCTCGGCCGCCAGTCGCCGCTATCGCTGGAATCTACCGATATCTAAGCCACTGTTACCTCGATCTCATGGACGAGAAACCCCAATCAAGGAGCTTCGTTTGTTCCAAAATGAAGCTGGCGGACGACGGAGATGATGTAGAGGACCCGCCGAGGAGCTTGGCGGCGCCATTATCGCGGCCGGACCGGCGAACTTTGTCATCGTCCGGGGATCGGTTTGAGGGGAATCTTCCTCCTTGAAGCCACAACGTCTACTGTTGGTCGTCTCGCAGACCTGCCTTCCACCCCTAGCTCCAGCATCGGCTCATCGAGGCTCTCACCTCCTTTGCCCTCAAAGTGTTCGACGAATTGATTAGGTGCATTCTTTTAGCTATTTTCATTACACTGATGTTTTTACAATCAAATTCAACAAAAAATATTGCATAGTGTAGATGAAGAGGTTGAGGGGGATGTTCTTCGACAACTCTTCATCGAACGAGGAGGAAGAAGAAAATGATGATTTCAAAAAGGCCATCACCATGATCATTCATGAGGACTTTTAACGACTGAGACTAGGATCATAGTTTGGCCTTTTCACATCAATTGAGATAGAGAAGAGGGTCATGCCAAGCTGATGAAGGGTTACTTTAGCCACAATGCAACCTATCCGGAGAAGTATGAGACTAGGATCACAGTTCGGCCTTTTGTATATCAATCGAGATAGTGAAGAGGGTCATGTCGAGCTGATGAAGGATTACTTCAGCCACAATGCAACCTATACGAAGAAGTATTTTTTCATCGATTTTTGGGTGCACTGAAGTCTCTTCTCCACCATTGAAAAAGTTGTAGAGAAGCATGATGCATGGTTTAAACTGAGGCGAGGTGCATCACAGGATATAAGTGCGAGCACATTGATGAAGTTCTCGCAGATGCTCGAGTGCTTGCCTATGGGCGTTTGGCCGACACCATTGATAACTATGTCCGCATTGTGGAATATCCAATCCCGGAGGTCGTTTGGAGATATAGAGATCTATGGGGGCGGACTACTTGAGGGCACCGAGTTGTGAAGACACCAAGGGACCATTGTGTTGGAAAACGTTGCATGGAAAACAAAAAAAATTCTACGCACACGCAATGGTCTATCCATGGAGATGCATAGGAACGAGGGGGAGAGTGTGTCTATGTACCCTCGTAGACCGTAAGCGGAAGCGTTTCACAACGCGGTTGATGTAGTCAAACTTTCTTCGCGCTCCACCAGTACCGAACGTACGACACCTCCGAGTTCTGCACACGTTCAGCTCAGTGACGTCCCGCGTCTTCTTGATCCAGCAAGACGTCGAGGTAGTAGATGAGTTCCGTCAGGATGAAAGCATGGTGACGGCGATGGTGAAGTGATCCTCGCAGGGCTAAGCCTAAGCACCACGAGAATATGACCGGGGGTGTAAACTGTGGAGGGGGGCGCCGCACACGGCTAGGCAATTGTCTAGTGTGTGCTAGGGCCCCCCCCCATATATATATATATATATATATATATATATATATATATATATATATATATATAGGTGGGAGGGAGAGGGGACAGGTCATGAGGCGCCCCAAGTAGGACCGAATCCTACTTGGGTTCCTCCTAGGCCGGTGCCTCCCCTTTCCCTATTTACCGGAGGGGGAAGGGAAGAGGAAGGGGAGAAAGGGAAGGGGGAGGCCGAATCCCCCCTTCCCTTTCTATTCCCCTCTTTCCTTCTCCCCTTGGTTTGGCCCATATGGGGGGCGCACCAGCCTCCAGTGGCTGGTGCGTTTCCCCTCTTGGCCCATAAGGCCCATATATTTTGCCGGGGGTGCCCGGAACCCCTTCCGGTGACCCGATATATACCCAGTATCCTCCGGAACACTTCCGGTGTCCGAATACTATTGTCCTATAAATCAATCTTTACCTCTCGACCATTTCGAGACTCCTCATCATGTCCGTGATCTCATTTGGGACTCCGAACAACATTCGGTCACCAAATCACATAACTCATATAATACAATATCGTCATCGAACGTTAAGTGTGCGGACCCTATGGGTTCGAGAACTATGTAGACATGACCGAGACACCTCTCCGGTCAATAACCAATAGCGGAACCTGGATGCCCATATTGGCTCCTACATATTCTATGAAGATCTTTATCGGTCGAACCGTTATGACAACATACGTAATTCTCTTTGTCCATCGATATGTTACTTGCCCGAGATTCGATCGTCGGTATCTTCATACCTAGTTTAATCTCGTTACCGGCAAGTCTCTTTACTTGTTTCGTAATACATCACCTTGTGACTAACTGCTTATTCGTTTGCTTGCAAGCTTATGATGTGTATTACCGAGAGGGCCCAGAGATACCTCTCCGATACTCGGAGTGACAAATCCTAATCTGGATCTATGCCAACTCAACAAACACCTTCGGAGATACTTGTAGAGCATCTTTGTGATCACCCAGTTACGTTATGACGTTTGGTAGAACACAAGGTATTCCTCCGTTATCCGGGAGTTGCATAATCTCATAGTCGAAGGAATATGTATTTTACATGAAGAAAGCAATAACAATAAACTGAACAATCATTATGCTAAGCTAACGGATGGGTCTTGTCCATCATATCATTCTCCTAATGATGTGATCCCATTATCAAATGACAACACATGTCCATGGTTAGGAAACCTTAACCATCTTTGATCGACGAGCTAGTTTAGTAGAGGCTTACTAGGGACACAGTATTTGTTTATGTATTCACACATGTATTTAAGTTTTCGATCAATACAATTCTAGCATGAATAATAAACCTTTATCATGAATAAGGAAATATAAAATAACAACTTTAGTATTGCATGCCTCTAGGGCAGATTTCCTTCAGTCTCCCACTTGCACTAGAGTCAATAATCTAGTCCACATCGCCATGTGATTAACACCCATAGTTCACATTGCTATGTGACCAACACTCAAAAAGTTTACTAGAATCTAGTTCACATCGCCATGTGATTAACACCCAAAGAGTACTTAGGTGTGATCATGTTTTGCTTGTGAGAGAAGTTTACTCAACCGGTCTGCCACATTCAGATCCGTATGTATTTTGCAAATTTCTATGTCTACAATGCTCTGCATGGAGCTACTCTAGCTAATTTGCTCCCACATTCAATATGTATCTAGATTGAGACTTAGAGTTATCTGGATTAGTGTTAAAGCTTGCATCGACGTAACCCTTTACGACGAACTCTTTATCACCTCCATAACCAAGAAATATTTCCTTAGTCCATTTCAGGTACTTCAGGATGTTCTTGACCGCTGTCCAGTGATCCACTCCTGGATTACTTTGGTACCTCCCTGCCAAAATTATAGCAAGGCACACATCAGGTCTGGTACACAACATAGCAGACATGATAAAACCTATGGCTGAGGCATATAGGGAATGACTTTCATTTTCTCTCTATCTTCTGCAGTGATCGGGCATTGAGTCCGACTCAATTTCACACCTTGTAACACAGGCAAGAACCCTTTCTTTGACTGATCCATTTTGAACTTCTTCAAAATTTTATCAAGGTATGTGCTTTGTGAAAGTCCTATTAAGCGTCTTGATCTATCTCTATAGATCCTGATGCCCAATATATAAGCAGCTTCACCGAGGTCTTTCATTGAAAAATTCTTATTCAAGTATCCTTTTATGCCATCCAGAAATTCTATATCATTTCCAATCAACAATATGTCATCCACATATAATATTAGAAATGCTACAGAGCTCCCACTCACTTTCTTGTAAATACAGGCTTCTCTGAAAGTCTGTATAAAACCATATGCTTTGATCACCTCATCAAAGCGTATATTCCAACTCTGAGATGCTTGCACCAGTCCATAGATGGATCGCTGGAGCTTGCACACTTTGTTAGCACCTTTAGGACCGACAAAACCTTTTAGTTGCATCATATACAACTCTTCTTTAAGAAATCCATTAAGGAATACAGTTTTGACATCCATTTGCCAAACTTCATAATCATAAAATGCGGCAATTGCTAACATGATTCAGACAGATTTAAGCATCGCTACGGGTGAGAAAGTTGTTGGGGAACGCAGTATTTCAAAAAAATTCCTACGATCATGCAAGATCTATCTAGGAGATGCATAGAAACGAGCGGGGAGAGTGTGTCCACGTACCCTCGTAGACCGAAAGCGGAAGCGTTAAGTAACACGGTTGATGTAGTCGAACGTCTTTGCTATCCAACCGATCAAGTACCGAACGCACGACACCTCCGCGATCTGCACACGTTCAGCTCGGTGATGTCCCACGAACTCTAGATCCAGCTGAGGCCGAGGGAGATTCGTCAGCACGACGGTGTGGTGACGATGATGATGATGTTACCGACGCAGGGCTTCGCCTAAGCACTGCAACGATATGACCGAGGTGGAAATCTATGGAGGGGGGCACCGCACACGGCTAAAACAACTGTTAACTTGTGTGTTCTAGGGTGCCCCCTGCCCCCGTATATAAAGGAGCAAGGGGGAGGCCGACCGGCCCTCCTGGGGCGCGCCCCAAGTAGGATTCCTACTAGGAATCCTATTCCTAGTAGGCCAACAAGGAAAGAGAGGGGGAAGGAAGGAGAGGGAAAGAGGGGGGCGCCGCCCCTCCTAGTCCAATTCGGACTCCTCAAGGGGGGGGGGGGGCGGCCAGCCCTAGGGGCCCCTCCTCTCTCTCACACAAGGCCCATGTTGGCCCATTAGTTCCCCCGGGGGTTCCGATAACCCCCCGGCACTCTGATATTTATCCGGTGACCCCCGAAACTCATCCGGTATCCGAATAACATCGTCCAATATATCAATCTTTATGTCTCGACCATTTCGAGACTCCTCGTCATGTCCGTGATCACATCTGGGAATCCGAACAATCTTCGGTACATCAAAACATATAAACTCATAATACCGATCATCATCGAACGTTAAGCGTGCGGACCCCACGGGTTCGTGAACTATGTAGACATGACCGAGACTCATCTCCGGTCAATAACCAATAGCGAAACCTGGATGCTCATATTGGCTCCCGCATATTCTACGAAGATCTTTATCGGTCAAACCGCATAACAACATACGTTGTTCCCTTTGTCATCGGTATGTTACTTGCCTGAGATTCGATCGTCGGTATCTCAATACCTAGTTCAATCACGTTACCGACAAGTCTCTTTACTCGTTCTGTAATGCATCATCCCGTAACTAACTCATTAGTCACATTGCTTGCAAGGCTTATAGTGATGTGCATTACCGAGAGGGCCCAGAGATACCTCTCCGACAATCGGAGTGACAAATCCTAATCTCGATCTATGCCAACTCAACAAACACCATCGGAGACACCTGTAGAGCATCTTTATAATCACCTAGTTACGTTGTGACGTTTGATAGCACACTAAGTGTTCCTCCGGTATTCGGGAGTTGCATAATCTCATAGTCATAGGAACATGTATAAGTCATGAAGAAAGCAATAGCAACAAACTAAACAATCATCGTGCTAAGCTAACGGATGGGTCTTGTCAATCACATCATTCTCTAATGATGTGATCCCGTTCATCAAATGACAACTCATGTCTATGGTTAGGAAACTTAACCATCTTTGATTAACGAGCTAGTCAAGTAGAGGCATACTGGTGACACTCTGTTTGTCTATGTATTCACACATATACTAAGTTTCCGGTTAATACAATTCTTGCATTAATAATAAACATTTATCATGATATAAGGAAATATAAATAACAACTTTATTATTGCCTCTAGGGCATATTTCCTTCAGTCTCTCACTTGCACTAGAGTCAATAATCTAGATTACACAGTAATGATTCTAACACCCATGGAGTCTTGGTGCTGATCATGTTTTGCTCGTGAGAGAGGCTTAGTCAACGGGTCTGCAACATTCAGATCCATATGGATCTTGAAAATCTCCATGTCTCCCTCCTTGACTTGATCGCGAATGGAATTGAAGCGTCTCTTGATGTGCTTGGTTCTCTTGTGAAATCTGGATTCCTTTGCCAAGGCAATTACACCAGTATTGTCACAAAAGATTTTCATTGGACCCGATGCACTAGGTATTACACCTAGATTGCATATGAACTCCTTCATCCAGACTCCTTCATTTGCTGCTTCCGAAGCAGCTATGTACTCCACTTCACACGTAGATCCCGCCACGACGCTTTGCTTAGAACTGCACCAACTGACAGCTCCACCGTTCAATATAAATACGTATCCGGTTTGTGACTTAGAGTCATCCAGATCAGTGTCAAAGCT
Source organism: Triticum aestivum (assembly GCF_018294505.1). Taxonomy (NCBI): domain Eukaryota; kingdom Viridiplantae; phylum Streptophyta; class Magnoliopsida; order Poales; family Poaceae; genus Triticum; species Triticum aestivum. The sequence continues at coordinate 505,417,508 of NC_057802.1, forward strand.
TGCATCGATGTAACCATTTACGATGAGCTCTTTGTCACCTCCATAAACGAGAAACATATCCTTAGTCCTTTTCAGGTATTTCAGGATGTCCTTGACCGCTGTCCAGTGATCCACTCCTGGATTACTTTGGTACCTCCCTGCTAAACTAATAGCAAGGCACACATCAGGTCTGGTACATAGCATTGCATACATGATAGAACCTATGGCTGAAGCATAGGGAATGACTTCCATTTTCTCTCCATCTTCTGCAGTGGTCGGGCATTGAGTATGACTCAACTTCACACCTTGTAACACAGGCAAGAACCCTTTCTTTGCTTGATCCATTTTGAACTTCTTCAAAACTTTATCAAGGTATGTGCTTTGTGAAAGTCCAATTAAGCGTCTTGATCTATCTCTATAGATCTTGATGCCCAATATATAAGCAGCTTCACCGAGGTCTTTCATTGAAAAACTCTTGTTCAAGTATCCTTTTATGCTATTCAGAAATTCTATATCATTTCCAATCAACAATATGTCATCCACGTATAATATTAGAAATGCTACAGAGCTCCCACTCACTTTCTTGTAAATACAGGCTTCTCCAAAAGTCTGTATAAAACCATATGCTTTGATCACACTATCAAAACGTTTATTCCAACTCCGAGATGCTTGCACCAGCCCATAAATGGATCGCTGGAGCTTGCACACTTTGTTAGCATCCTTTGGATTGATAAAACCTTCGGGTTGCATCATATACAACTCTTCTTCCAGAAATCCATTCAGGAATGCAGTTTTTACATCCATTTGCCAAATTTAATAGTCATAAAATGCGGCAATTGCTAACATGATTCGGACGGACTTAAGCATCGCTGCGGGTGAGAAGGTCTCATCGTAGTCAACTCCTTGAAATTGTCGAAAACCTTTCGCAACAAGTCGAGCTTTGTAGACAGTAACATTATGGTCAGTGAGGGAGTCCTGGACTAAGGGGTTCTCGGGCGTCCGGCCTTCTAGCCATGGGCCGGACTAATGGGCTATGAAGATACGAAGACCAAAGACTGCACCCGTGTCCGGATGGGACTCTCCTTGGCGTGAAGGGCAAGCTTGGCGACCAAATATGTAGATTCTTTTCCTTTGTAACCGACCGTGTGTAACCCTAGATCCTCCCGGTGACTATATAAACCGGAGTACTTAGTCCGAAAAGAGAGACTCATTACCATAGTCATACAGGCTAGACTTCTAGGGTTTAGCCATTACGATCTCGTGGTAGATAAACTCTTGTAATACTCATATCCATCAAGATCAATCAAGCAGGAAGTAGGGTATTACCTCCATAGAGAGGGCCCGAACCTGGGTAAACATCGTGTCCCCTGTCTCCTGTTACCATCGACCTTAGACGCACAGTTTGGGACCCCCTACCCGAGATCCGCTGGTTTTGACACCGACATTGGTGCTTTCATTGAGAGTTCCACTGTGTCGTCCCCAAAAGGTTCGATGGCCCCTTCAGTTGTTAACAATGACGCTGTCCAAGGAGAAACCTTCCTCCCCGGACAGATCTTCGTGTTCGGCAGCTTCGCACTATGGTCCAACTCATTTGTCCACCTGGAGCAGATCGATAGCTACGCCCCTGGCCATCAAGTCAGATTTGGGAGCTTGAATTATGTTGCGGACATCCGTATCTTCGCCGGATTCGAGACCGCGGCGACCGCTCCTAGTCATCTTGACGGACATGACCTAAATCTGTCGTCAGACCGCATCTAGGAGATAGCTCCTGTAACCCCTCTGGCTTTAGATCCAGAGCACACTGTGGCATCCAAGGATCGGAGGCTCGACCCCACCACGGAGGCCACAGACTCCCCGGCGTTGGAGCCGCACATGGACTTTGTTGGAAATATGCCCTAGAGGCAATGATAAATGGTTATTATTATATTTCTTTGTTCATGATAATCGTCTATTGTTCATGCTATAATTGTATTGTCCGGAAATCGTAATACATGTGTGAATACATAGACCACAACGTGTCCCTAGTAAGCCTCTAGTTGACTAGCTCGTTGGTCAACAGATAGTCATGGTTTCCTAACTATGGACATTGGATGTCATTGATAACGGGATCACATCATTAGGAGAATGATGTGATGGACAAGACCCAATCCTAAGCATAGCATAAAAGATCGTGTAGTTTCGTTTGCTAGAGCTTTTCCAATGTCAAGTATCTTTTCCTTAGACCATGAGATCGTGCAACTCCCGGATACCGTAGGAGTGCTTTGGGTGTGCCAAACGTCACAACGTAACTGGGTGACTATAAAGGTGCACTACGGGTATCTCCGAAAGTGTCTGTTGGGTTGGCATGGATCGAGACTGGGATTTGTCACTCCGTGTGACGGAGAGGTATCTCTGGGCCCACTCAGTAATGCATCATCATAATGAGCTCAATGTGACTAAGGCGTTAGTCACGGGATCATGCATTGCGGTACGAGTAAAGAGACTTGCCGGTAACGAGATTGAACAAGGTATTGGGATACCGACGATCGAATCTCGGGCAAGTAACATACCGATTGACAAAGGGAATTGCATACGGGATTGATTGAATCCTCGACACCGTGGTTCATCCGATGAGATCATCGTGGAACATGTGGGAGCCAACATGGGTATCCAGATCCCGCTGTTGGTTATTGACCGGAGAGGCGTCTCGGTCATGTCTGCATGTCTCCCGAACCCGTAGGGTCTACACACTTAAGGTTCGGTGACGCTAGGGTTGTAGAGATATATGTATGCGGAAACCCGAAAGTTGTTCGGAGTCCCGGATGAGATCCCGGACGTCACGAGAGGTTCGGAAATGGTCCGGAGGTGAAGAATTATATATAGGAAGTCAAGTTTCGGCCACCGGGAAAGTTTCGGGGGTTACCGGTATTGTACCGGGACCACCGGAAGGGTCCCGGGGGTCCACCGGGTGGGGCCACCTATCCTGGAAGGCCCCGTGGGCTGAAAGTGGAAGGGAACCGACCCTTAGTGGGCTGGGCGCCGCCCCATGGGCCTCCCCCCATGCGCCTAGGGTTGGGAACCCTAGGGTGGGGGGACTTCCCCCTTGCCTTGGGGGGCAAGGCAACCCCTTTCCCCCTTTGGCCGCCGCCCCCCCCCCCCCATGAGATCTCATCTCTAGGGCCGGCGCCCCCCCATGGGGCCTATATAAAGGGGGAGGGAGGGCAGCAACCTACAGCCTTGGGCGCCTCCCTCCTCCCCTGCAACACCTCTCTCTCTCTCGCAGAAGCTCGGCGAAGCCCTGCCGGAGACCCGCTACATCCACCACCACGCCGTCGTGCTGCTGGATCTCCATCAACCTCTCCTTTCCCCTTGCTGGATCAAGAAGGAGGAGACGGCGCTGCACCGTACGTGTGTTGAATGCGGAGGTGCCGTCCGTTCGGCACTCGGTCATCGGTGATTTGGATCACGGCGAGTACGACTCCGTCATCCACGTTCATTGGAACGCTTCCGCTCGCGATCTACAAGGGTATGTAGATGCACTCCTTTCCCCTCGTTGCTAGTAGACTCCATAGATGCATCTTGGTGAGCGTAGGAAAATTTTAAATTATGCTACGATTCCCAACAGTGGCATCATGAGCCAGGCCTATGCGTAGTTACTATGCACGAGTAGAACACAAAGCAGTTGTGGGCGTTGAGTTTGCCAATTCTTCTTGCCGCTACTAGTCTTTTCTTGTTTCGGCGGCATTGTAGGATGAAGCGGCCCGGACCGACCTTACACGTACGCTTACGTGAGACAGGTTCCACCGACTGACATGCACTAGTTGCATAAGGTGGCTAGCGGGTGTCTGTCTCTCCTACTTTAGTCGGAACGGATTCGATGAAAAGGGTCCTTATGAAGGGTAAATAGAAATTGGCAAATCACGTTGTGGTCATACGTAGGTAAGAAAACGTTCTTGCTAGAAACCTACAAACCACGTAAAAACTTGCAACAACAATTAGAGGACGTCTAACTTGTTTTTGCAGCAAGTGCTATGTGATGTGATATGGCCAGAAGATGTGATGAATGATATATGTGATGTATGAGATTGATCATATTCTTGTAATAGGAATCACGACTTGCATGTCGATGAGTATGACAACCGGCAGGAGCCATAGGAGTTGTCTTTATTATTTTGCATGACCTGCGTGTCATTGAATAACGCCATGTAAATTACTTTACTTTGTTGCTAAACGCGTTAGCCATAGAAGTAGAAGTAATCGTTGGCGTGACGACTTCATGAAGACACAATGATGGAGATCATGATGATGGAGATCATGGTGTCATGCCGGTGACGAAGATGATCATGGTGCCCCGAAGATGGAGATCAAAGGAGCATGATGATATTGGCCATATCATGTCACTATTTGATTGCATGTGATGTTTATCATGTTTTTGCATCTTATTTGCTTAGAACGACGGTAGTAAGTAAGATGATCCCTTATAATAATTTCAAGAAAGTGTTCACCCTAACTGTGCACCGTTGCGAAGGTTCGTTGTTTCGAAGCACCACGTGATGATCGGGTGTGATAGATTCTAACGTTCGAATACAACGGGTGTTGACGAGCCTAGCATGTACAGACATGGCCTCGGAACACACGCAATACACTTAGGTTGACTTGACGAGCCTAGCATGTACAGACATGGCCTCGGAACACGGAGGACCGAAAGGTCGAGCATGAGTCGTATAGAAGATACGATCAACATGGAGATGTTCACCGATCTTGACTAGTCCGTCTCACGTGATGATCGGACACGGCCTAGTTAAACTCGGATCATGTTTCACTTAGATGACTAGAGGGATGTCTATCTGAGTGGGAGTTCATTAAATAATTTGATTAGATGAACTTAATTATCATGAACTTAGTCTAAAATCTTTACACTATGTCTTGTAGATCTAATGGCCAACGTTGTCCTCAATTTCAACGCGTTCCTAGAGAAAACCAAGCTGAAAGATGATGGCAGCAACTATACGGACTGGGTCCGGAACCTGAGGCTCATCCTCATAGTAGCCAAGAAAGATTATGTCTTAGAAGCACCGCTAGGTGATGCACCAATCCCACAGAACCAAGACGTTATGAACGCTTGGCAATCACGTGCTGATGATTACTCCCTCGTTCAGTGCGGCATGCTTTACAGCCTAGAACCGGGTCTCCAAAAGCGTTTTGAGAAACATGGAGCATATGAGATGTTCGAGGAGCTGAAATTAGTTTTTCAAGCTCATGCCCGGGTCGAGAGATATGATGTCTCCGACAAGTTCTTCAGCTGTAAAATGGAGGAGAACAGTTCTGTTAGTGAGCACATACTCAGAATGTCTGGGTTGCACAACCGCTTGTCTCAGCTGGGAGTTAATCTCCCGGATGACGCGGTCATTGACAGAATCCTCCAGTCGCTTCCACCAAGCTACAAGAGCTTTGTGATGAACTACAATATGCAGGGGATGGAAAAGACCATTCCCGAGGTATATTCAATGCTGAAATCAGCGGAAGGGGAGATCAGAAAAGAACATCAAGTGTTGATGGTGAATAAAACCACTAAGTTCAAGAAGGGCAAGGGTAAGAAGAACTTCAAGAAGGACGGCAAGGGAGTTGCCGCGCCCGGTAAACCAGTTACTGGGAAGAAGTCAAAGAATGGACCCAAGCCCGAGACTGAGTGCTTTTATTGCAAGGGAAGTGGTCACTGGAAGCGGAACTGCCCCAAATACTTAGCGGACAAGAAGAAGGCCGGCAACACCAAAGGTATATGTGATATACATGTAATTGATGTGTACCTTACCAGTACTCGTAGTAGCTCCTGGGTATTTGATACCGGTGCGGTTGCTCATATTTGTAACTCAAAACAGGAACTACGGAATAAACGGAGACTGGCGAAGGACGAGGTGACGATGCGCGTCGGGAATGGTTCCAAGGTCGATGTGATCGCCGTCGGCACGCTACCTCTGCATCTACCCACGGGATTAGTTTTAAACCTCAATAATTGTTATTTAGTGCCAGCTTTGAGCATGAACATTGTATCTGGATCTCGTTTAATTCGAGATGGCTACTCATTTAAATCCGAGAATAATGGTTGTTCTATTTATTTGAGAGATATGTTTTATGGTCATGCCCCGCTGGTCAATGGTTTATTTTTGATGAATCTCGAACGTGATGTTACACATGTTCATAGTGTGAATACCAAAAGATGTAAAGTTGATAACGATAGTCCCACATACTTGTGGCACTGCCGCCTTGGTCACATTGGTGTCAAGCGCATGAAGAAGCTCCATGCAGATGGACTTTTGGAGTCTCTTGATTACGAATCATTTGACACGTGCGAACCATGCCTCATGGGTAAGATGACCAAGACTCCGTTCTCCGGAACAATGGAGCGAGCAACCAACTTATTGGAAATCATACATACCGATGTGTGCGGTCCAATGAGTGTTGAGGCTCGCGGAGGATATCGTTATGTTCTCACTCTCACTGATGATTTAAGTAGATATGGGTATGTCTACCTAATGAAACACAAGTCTGAAACCTTTGAAAAGTTCAAGGAATTTCAGAGTGAGGTTGAGAATCAACGTGACAGGAAAATAAAATTCTTACGATCAGATCGTGGTGGAGAATATTTAAGTCACGAGTTTGGTGCACACTTAAGGAAATGTGGAATAGTTTCACAACTCACGCCGCCTGGAACACCTCAGAGAAATGGTGTGTCCGAACGTCGTAATCGCACTCTATTGGATATGGTGCGATCTATGATGTCTCTTACCGATTTACCGCTCTCATTTTGGGGCTATGCTTTAGAGACTGCCGCATTCACTTTAAATAGGGCTCCGTCGAAATCCGTTGAGACGACACCGTATGAATTATGGTTTGGGAAGAAACCTAAGCTGTCGTTTCTAAAAGTTTGGGGATGCGATGCTTATGTCAAGAAACTTCAACCTGAAAAGCTCGAACCCAAGTCGGAAAAATGCGTCTTCATAGGATACCCTAAGGAAACTATTGGGTATACCTTCTACCTCAGATCCGAAGGCAAGATCTTCGTTGCCAAGAACGGGTCCTTTCTGGAGAAGGAGTTTCTCTCGAAAGAATTGAGTGGGAGGAAAGTGGAACTTGATGAGGTGATAGTCACCCCTTCCGAACCGGAAAGTAGCGCAGCGCGGGAAAATGTTCCTGTGGTGCCTACACCGACTGGGGAGGAAGTTAATGATGATGATCATGAAGCTTCAGATCAAGTTACTGAACTTCGTAGGTCCACAAGGACACGTTCCGCACCAGAGTGGTACGGCAACCCTGTCCTGGAAATCATGTTGTTAGACAACGGTGAACCTTCGAACTATGAAGAAGCGATGGCGGGCCCGGATTCCGACAAATGGCTAGAAGCCATGAAATCCGAGATAGAATCCATGTATGAAAACAAAGTATGGACTTTGACTGACTTGCCCGATGAGCGGCGAGCCATAGAAAACAAATGGATCTTTAAGAAGAAGACGGACGCAGATGGTAATGTGACCATCTACAAAGCTCGACTTGTCGCTAAGGGTTATCGACAAGTTCAAGGGGTTGACTACGATGAGACTTTCTCACCCGTAGCGAAGCTGAAGTCCGTCCGAATCATGTTAGCAATTGCCGCATACTATGATTATGAGATATGGCAGATGGACGTCAAAACGGCATTCCTTAATGGCTTCCTTAAGGAAGAGTTGTATATGATGCAGCCGGAAGGTTTTGTCGATCCTAAGAATGCTAACAAAGTATGCAAGCTCCAGCGCTCAATCTATGGGCTGGTGCAAGCATCTCGGAGTTGGAACATTCGCTTTGATGAGATGATCAAAGCGTTTGGGTTTACACAGACTTATGGAGAAGCCTGTGTTTACAAGAAAGTGAGTGGGAGCTCTGTAGCATTTCTCATATTATATGTGGATGACATACTATTGATGGGAAATGATATAGAATTCTTGGAAAGTATAAAGGCCTATTTGAATAAGTGTTTTTCAATGAAGGACCTTGGAGAAGCTGCTTATATATTAGGCATCAAGATCTATAGAGATAGATCAAGACGCCTCATTGGTCTTTCACAGAGTACATACCTTGACAAGATATTGAAGAAGTTCAGTATGGATCAGTCCAAGAAGGGGTTCTTGCCTGTATTGCAAGGTGTGCAATTGAGCACGGCTCAATGCCCGACCACGGCAGAAGATATAGAAAAGATGAGTGTCATCCCCTATGCCTCGGCCATAGGGTCTATTATGTATGCCATGCTGTGTACCAGACCTGATGTAAACCTTGCCGTAAGTTTGGTAGGAAGGTACCAAAGTAATCCCGGCATGGAACACTGGACAGCGGTCAAGAATATCCTGAAGTACCTGAAGAGGACTAAGGATATGTTTCTCGTTTATGGAGGTGACGAAGAGCTCGTCGTAAAGGGTTACGTCGACGCTAGCTTCGACACAGATCTGGATGACTCGAAGTCACAAACCGGATACGTGTATATTTTGAATGGAGGAGCAGTAAGCTGGTGCAGTTGCAAGCAAAGCGTCGTGGCGGGATCTACATGTGAAGCGGAGTACATGGCAGCCTCGGAGGCAGCACAGGAAGCAGTCTGGATGAAGGAGTTCATTACCGACCTAGGGGTGATTCCCAATGCGTCGGGCCCGATGACTCTCTTCTGTGACAACACTGGAGCTATTGCCCTTGCGAAGGAGCCCAGGTTTCACAGGAAGACCAGGCATATCAAGCGTCGCTTCAACTCCATTCGTGAAAGTGTTCAAAATGGAGACATAGATATTTGTAAAGTACATACGGACCTGAATGTAGCAGATCCGTTGACTAAACCTCTCCCTAGGGCAAAACATGATCAACACCAGGACGCAATGGGTGTTCGATTCATCACAATGTAACTAGATTATTGACTCTAGTGCAAGTGGGAGACTGTTGGAAATATGCCCTAGAGGCAATAATAAATGGTTATTATTATATTTCTTTGTTCATGATAATCGTCTATTGTTCATGCTATAATTGTATTGTCCGGAAATCGTAATACATGTGTGAATACATAGACCACAACGTGTCCCTAGTAAGCCTCTAGTTGACTAGCTCGTTGATCAACAGATAGTCATGGTTTCCTGACTATGGACATTGGATGTCATTGATAACGGGATCACATCATTAGGAGAATGATGTGATGGACAAGACCCAATCCTAAGCATAGCATAAAAGATCGTGTAGTTTCGTTTGCTAGAGCTTTTCCAATGTCAAGTATCTTTTCCTTAGACCATGAGATCGTGCAACTCCCGGATACCGTAGGAGTGCTTTGGGTGTGCCAAACGTCACAACGTAACTGGGTGACTATAAAGGTGCACTACGGGTATCTCCGAAAGTGTCTGTTGGGTTGGCACGGATCGAGACTGGGATTTGTCACTCCGTGTGACGGAGAGGTATCTCTGGGCCCACTCGGTAATGCATCATCATAATGAGCTCAATGTGACTAAGGCGTTAGTCACGGGATCATGCATTGCGGTACGAGTAAAGAGACGTGCCGGTAACGAGATTGAACAAGGTATTGGGATACCGACGATCGAATCTCGGGCAAGTAACATACCGATTGACAAAGGGAATTGCATACGGGATTGATTGAATCCTCGACACCGTGGTTCATCCGATGAGATCATCGTGGAACATGTGGGAGCCAACATGGGTATCCAGATCCCGCTGTTGGTTATTGACCGGAGAGGCATCTCGGTCATGCCTACATGTCTCCCGAACCCGTAGGGTCTACACACTTAAGGTTCGGCGACGCTAGGGTTGTAGAGATATATGTATGCGGAAACCCGAAAGTTGTTCGGAGTCCCGGATGAGATCCCGGATGTCACGAGAGGTTCCGGAATGGTCCGGAGGTGAAGAATTATATATAGGAAGTCAAGTTTCGGCCACCGGGAAAGTTTCGGGGGTTACCGGTATTGTACAGGGACCACCGGAAGGGTCCCGGGGGTCCACCGGGTGGGGCCACCTATCCCGGAGGGCCCCGTGGGCTGAAAGTGGAAGGGAACCAGCCCTTAGTGGGCTGGGCGCCCCCCATGGGCCTCCCCCATGCGCCTAGGGTTGGGAACCCTAGGGTGGGGGGACTTCCCCCTTGCCTTGGGGGGCAAGGCAACCCCTTTCCCCCTTTGGCCGCCCCCCCATGAGATCTCATCTCTAGGGCCGGCGCCCCCCAGGGGGCCTATATAAAGGGGGGGAGGGAGGGCAGCAACCTACAGCCTTGGGCGCCTCCCTCCTCCCCTGCAACACCTCTCTCTCTCTCGCAGAAGCTCGGCGAAGCCCTGCCGGAGACCCGCTACATCCACCACCACGCCGTCGTGCTGCTGGATCTCCATCAACCTCTCCTTTCCCCTTGCTGGATCAAGAAGGAGGAGACATCGCTGCACCATACGTGTGTTGAACGCGGAGGTGCCGTCCGTTCGGCACTCGGTCATCGGTGATTTGGATCACGGCGAGTACGACTCCGTCATCCACGTTCATTGGAACGCTTCCGCTCGCGATCTACAAGGGTATGTAGATGCACTCCTTTCCCCTCGTTGCTAGTAGACTCCATAGATGCATCTTGGTGAGCGTAGGAAAATTTTAAATTATGCTACGATTCCCAACAGACTTAACCTCACACAATATCTGTGTCACCGAAATTCCGGACTCGTCTCTGGTTATAAGTTCCGAACCAGGTGAGCCCGGGGACGCCGAACTTGATCATTTATCGATCTTCGAATTCAGCGCCGCAGACATCTTCCAACACTCGCCCTTGGGCGATGTGCTAAATTCATTGAGAAATCTGTCCTTGGCGGGTGACTCACAACCGAATTATGTCCGGTTCGAACTGGAGGCTGATGATGAAGGAGAATTTCGCTTCCCACCCACCACCCACTTCATAGCCACTATCGAAGACTTAACCAACGCGTTTGACTATGACTCCGAAGACATCGACAGTATGAACGATGATGCCGGAGACGAGGAGGCCCAGAACCCGCCGTTCACTGGACGATGGACGGCCACTTCCTCATATGACGTATACATGGTAGATACGCCGAAGAATAATAGCGGCGATGACAAGGAAAACACCACAAAGGAGGAACCTCCTAAAACACAACCAAAGCACCGGCGTCAGCGGCGCCGCTCTAAATCCCATCGTAGCTGGGACAACAACACCGGCACAGGAGACGATAACACTCCGGATGGTGCCGAAGACACAGAAGAGCCCGATGAACAAACTGCCGAACAAGACCATCGGGAAGATGGGCAAGTTAGCCCTGACGAACAGGCAACGGAAGAAGACTCGGAGGATGGCAGTTACCATCCGCCCTCCGAGGAGGAGGCAAGCCTTGGCAACAACGACTTCATCGTGCCTGAGGAGCCTCTGGAGCAGGAGCGCTTTAAGCGCCAGCTAATAGCCACTGCAAGGAGCCTGAAAAAGAAACAGCAGCAGCTTCAAGCTGACCAAGATCTACTCGTCGACAGATGGACTGATGTCCTGGCAGCCGAAGAATACGGCCTCGGACACCCAACCAAGAGTTACCCAAAGCGAAGGTTGCTACCTCAATTTGATGAAGCGGCGCCGGAGCCCATACCTCCCTCGCGTAACGCGGCCGACCGAACACTACGCGGTCCGGACAGTACGGCGGATCGACCACCTCATGGTCAGGATAGAGCGGCAATTCAAGCCGAACAGCCCGCCCCGCCGCCACGGAAAAATAGAGACAAAACAGTCCGGGGTCATACATACGACCTCCGGCAGACCCTGGATAGTAGAGCAGGACAAACCCGATCGATTTATGGATCGCGAGGACGTCCCTCGACTCGAGATGATGGCTACCTATTCGGACGTGACAAGCCCAGTCACACCCGAGCCGATAACCGCAGACGAACTCCATCGGAGCTACGGCGCAACGCGACCAAATATAGAGGCGCCGCACACCCTCTCTGCTTCACGGATGAAGTAATGGACCACGAATTCCCCGAAGGGTTCAAACCCGTGAATATTGAATCATACAACAGGACAATTGATCCCGCGGTATGGATCGAGGACTTTATCCTCCACATCCACATGGCCCGGGGAGATGACCTCTACGCTATCAAGTACCTCTTGCTAAAGCTTAAAGGACCAGCTCGGCACTGGTTAAACAGCCTGCCCAAAAATTCTATTGGCAGCTGGGAGGACTTGGAAGAGGCCTTCATCGATAACTTCCAAGGTACATATGTCCGGCCACCAGACGCCGATGACTTAAGCCACATAGTTCAACAGCCCGGGGAGTCCGCCAGGAAGTTCTGGACTAGGTTCCTAACTAAAAAGAACCAGATCGTCGACTGTCCGGATGCCGAAGCCCTAGCGGCCTTTAAACACAGCATCCGCGATGAATGGCTCGCCCACCACCTAGGCCAAGAAAAGCCAAAATCTATGGCAGCCCTCACGGCACTCATGACCCGCTTTTGCGCGGGTGAGGATAGTTGCTTGGCTCGCAGCAAAACCACAGCCAGCGAGGCAGGCCCCTCCGAGGTTAAGAACAACAACGGCAAGCTCCGACGTAACAGGCACAAACGCCGAAGCAATGGTGATAATACCGACGACACTACAGTCAACGCCGGATTCAGTGGCTCCAAGTCCAACCAGAGGAAGAAACCATACAAGAGAAACAATGAGGGACCATCCAACCTAGACCGGATACTCGATCGCCCGTGCCAGATACATGGCAACCCAGAAAAACCAGCCAATCATACCAACAAAGACTGTTGTGTTTTTAAACAGGCCGGCAAATTAAACGCTGAGAACAGGGAAAAGGGATCACAAAGCGAGGACGACAACGAGGTGAAGGAAATATGCCCTAGAGGCAATAATAAAGTTATTATTTATTTCCTTGTTTCATGATAAATGTTTATTATTCATGCTAGAATTGTATTTACCGGAAACTTAGTACATGTGTGAATACACAGACAAACAGAGTGTCACTAGTATGCCTCTACTTGACTAGCTCGTTGAATCAAAGATGGTTAAGTTTCCTAGCCATAGACATGAGTTGTCATTTGATTAACGGGATCACATTATTAGAGAATGATGTGATTGACTTGACCCATTCCGTTAGCTTAGCATACGATCATTTAGTATATTGCTATTGCTTTCTTCATGACTTATACATGTTCCTATGACTATGAGATTATGCAACTCCCGAATACCGGAGGAACACTTTGTGTGCTACCAAACGTCACAACGTAACTAGGTGATTATAAACGTGCTCTACAGGTGTCTCCGATGGTACTTGTTGATTTGGCATAGATCAAGACTAGGATTTGTCACTCCGACGGTCGGAGAAGTATCTTTGGGCCCTCTCGGTAATGCACATCACTATAAGCCTTGCAAGCAATGTGACTAATGAGTTAGTTGCGGGATGATGCATTACGGAACGAGTAAAGAGACTTGCCGGTAACGAGATTGAACTAGGTATTGAGATACCGACGATCGAATCTCGGGCAAGTAACATACCGATGAGAAAGGGAACAACATATGTTGTTATGCGGTTTGACCGATAAAGATCTTCGTAGAATATGTAGGAACCAATATGAGCATCCAGGTTCCGCTATTGGTTATTGGCCGGAGATGAGTCTCGGTCATGTCTACATAGTTCTCGAATCCGTAGGGTTCGCACGCTTAACGTTCTGTGACGATTTGTGTTATGAGTTATGTGATTTGATGACCGAAGTTTGTTCGGAGTCCCGGATGAGATCGGGGACATGACGAGGAGTCTCGAAATGGTCGATACGTAAAGATCGATATATTGGACGACTATATTCAGACATCAGAAAGGTTCCGAGTGATTCGGGTATTTTTCGGAGTACCGGAGAGTTACGGGAATTCCTATTGGGCCTTAATGGGCCATACAGGAAAGGAGAGAAAGGCCTCAAAGGGTGGCCGCACCCCTCCCCATGGACTGGTCCGAATTGGACTAGGGAGGGGGCGCCCCCTTCCTTCCTTCTCCTTCTCCCTTCCCTTTTTCCTATTCCATGTGGGAGGTGGAATCCCACTAGGACTAGGGAGTCCTAGTAGGATTCCACACTTGGGCGCGCCCTATGAGGGCCGGCCTCCTCCTCCCTCCATCCTTTATATACATGGCCAGGGGGCACCCCATAGACACACAAGTTGATCATTGATCTCTCCCAGCCGTGTGCGGTGCCCCCCTCCACCATAATCCACCTCGGTCATATCGTAGCGGTGCTTAGGCGAAGCCCTGCGTCGGTAGCATCATCATCACCATCATCACGCCGTCGTGCTGACGAAACTCTCCCTCAAAGCTCTGCTGGATCGTGAGTTCGTGGGACGTCACCGAGTTGAACGTCTGCTGAACTCGGAGGTGCCGTGCGTTCAGTACTTGGATCGGTCGGATCATGAAGACGTATGACTACATCAACCGCGTTGTCATAACGCTTCCGCTTTCGGTCTACGAGGGTACGTGGACACACTCTCCCGTCTCGTTGCTATGCATCACCATGATCTTGCGTGTGCGTAGGATTTTTTTCTGAAATTACTATGTTCCCCTACAGTGGCATCCGAGCCAGGTTTATGCGGAGATGTCATATGCACGAGTAGAACACAAGTGAGTTGTGGCGATACTAGTCATACTGCTTACCAGCATGTCATACTTTGATTCGGCGGTATTGTTGGATGAAGCGGCCTGGACCGACATTACGCGTACGCTTACGTGAGACTGGTTCTACCGACGTGCTTCGCACACAGGTGGTTGGCGGGTGTCAGTTTCTCCAACTTTAGTTGAATCGAGTGTGGCTACACCCGGTCCTTGTGAAGGGTACAACAGCACTAACTTGACGAAATATCGTTGTGGTTTTGATGCGTAGGTAAGAACGGTTCTTGCTTAGCCCGTAGCAGCCACGTAAAACTTGCAACAACAAAGTAGAGGACGTCTAACTTGTTTTTGCAGGGCATGTTGTGATGTGATATGGTCAAGGCATGATGCTATATTTTATTGTATGAGATGATCATGTTTTGTAACGGAGTTATCGGCAACTGGCAGGAGCCATATGGTTGTCGCTTTATTGTATGCAATGCAATCGCCCTGTAATTGCTTTACTTTATCACTAAGCGGTAGCAATAGTCGTAGAAGCAATAGTTGGCGAGACGACAACGATGCTACGATGGAGATCAAAGTGTCGCGCCGGTGACGATGGTGATCATGACGGTGCTTTGGAGAGGGAGATCAAAGGCACAAGATGATGATGGCCATATCATATCACTTATATTGATTGCATGTGATGTTTATCTTTTATGCATATTATTCTGCTTTGATTGATGGTAGCATTATAAGATGATCTCTCACTAAATTTCAAGGTATAAGTGTTCTCCCTGAGTATGCACCGTTGCCAAAGTTCGTCGTGCCGAGACACCACGTGATGATCGGGTGTGATAAGCTCTACGTTCACATACAACGGGTGCAAGCCAGTTTTGCACACACAGAAATACTTGGGTTAAACTTGACGAGCCTAGCATATGCTGATATGGCCTCGGAACACTGAGACCGAAAGGTCGAGCGTGAATCATATAGTAGATATGATCAACATAGTGATGTTCACCATTGAAAACTACTCCATCTCACGTGATGATCGGACATGGTTTAGTTGATGTGGATCACGTGATCACTTAGATGATTAGAGGGATATCTATCTAAGTGGGAGTTCTTAAGTAATATGATTAATTGAACTTTAATTTATCATGAACTTAGTCCTGGTAGTATTAGCATATCTATGTTGTAGATCAATAGCTCGCATTTAGCTCCCCTGTTTTATTTTTTATATCTTCCTAGAGAAAACTAAGTTGAAATATGTTAGTAGCAATGATGCAGATTGGATCCGTGATCTGAGGATTATCCTCATTGCTGCACAAAAGAATTATGTCCTTGATGCACCGCTAGGTGACAGACCGATTGCAGGAGCAAATGCAGACATTATGAACGTTTGGCAAGCTCGATATGATGACTACTTGATAGTTTAGTGTACTATGCTTTATGGCTTAGAATCGGGGCTTCAAAGACGTTTTGAACGCCACAGAGCATATGAGATGTTCCAAGAGTTGAAATTAGTATTTCGGACTCATGCCCATGTCGAAAGGTATGAGACTTTTGACAAGCACTTTGCCCACAAGATGGAGGAGAATTGCTCAGCTAGTGAGCATCTGCTCAGAATGTCTGAGTACTACAATCACTTGAATCAAGTGGGATTTAATCTTACAGATAAGATATCGATTGACAGAGTTCTCTAGTCACTATCACCAAGTTACTAGAACTTCGTGATGAACTATAATATGCAAAGGGATAACGGAAACGATTCCCAAGCTCTTCGTGATGCTGAAATCGACGAAGGTAGAAATCAAGAAAAGCATCAAGTGTTGATGGTTGACAAGACCACTAGTTTCAAGAAAAGGGCAAAGGTAAGAAGGGGAACTTCAATAAGAACGACAAGCAAGTTGCTGCTCAAGTGAAGAAACCCAAATCTGGACCTAAGCCTGAGATTGAGTGCTCCTACTGCAAAGGGACTGGTCACTGGAAGCGGAATTGCCCCAAGTATTTGGCGGATAAGAAGGATGGCCAAGTGAACAAAGGTATATTTGATATACATGTTATTGATGTGTACTTTACTAGTGTTTATAGCAACCACTCAGTATTTGATACTAGTCCAGTTTCTAAATATTAGTAACTCGAAACGGGAGTTGCAGAATGAACAGAGACTAGTTAATGGTGAAGTGATGATGTGTGTTGGAAGTAGTTCCAAGATTGATATGATCATCATCGCACACTCCCTATACTTTCGGGACTATTGTTGAACCTAAATAAGTGTTATTTGGTGTTTGCGTTGAGCATGAATATGATTTGATCATGTTTATTGCAATACGGTTATTCATTTAAGTTAGAGAATAATTGTTGTTCTGTTTACATGAATAAAACCTTCTATGGTTATACACCCAAAGAAAATGGTTTGTTGGATCTTGATCATAGTGATACGCATATTCATAATATTGAAGCCAAAAGATGCAATGTTAATAATGATAGTGCAACTTATTTGTGGCACTGCCGTTTAGGTCATATTTGTGTAAAGCGCATGAAGAAACTCCATGCTGATGGGATTTTGGAATCACTTGATTATGAATCACTTGATGCTTGCGAACCATGCCTCATGGGCAAGATGACTAAGACTCCGTTCTCCAGAACAATGGAGTGAGCAACTGACTTATTGGAAATAATACATACTGATGTATGCGATCCGATGAGTGTTGAGGCTCGCGGAGGGTATCGTTATTTTCTGATCTTCACAGATGATTTGAGCAGATATGGGTATATCTACTTGATGAAACATAAGTCTGAAACATTTGAAAAGTTCATGTAATTTCAGAGTGAAGTGGAAAATCATCGTAACAAGAAAATAAAGTTTTTATGATCTGATCGTGGAGGAGAATATTTGAGTTACGAGTTTGGTCTTCATTTGAAACAATGCGGAATAGTTTCGCAACTCACGCCACCTGGAACACCACAGCGTAATGGTGTGTCCGAACATCGTAACCGTACTTGATTAGATATGGTGCAATCTATGATGTCTCTTACCGATTTACCACTATCGTTTTGGGGTTATGCATTAGAGACAGCTGCATTCACGTTAAATAGGGCACCATCTAAATCCATTGAGACAACACCATATGAACTGTGGTTTGGCAAGAAACCAAAGTTGTCGTTTCTTAAAGTTTGGGGTTGCAATGCTTATGTGAAAAAGATTCATCCTGATGAGCTCAAACCCAAATCGGAGAAATGTGTCTTCATAGAATACCCAAAGGAGACTGTTGGGTATACCATCTATCATAGATCCGAAGGCAAGACATTCGTTGCTAAGAATGGATCCTTTCTAGAGAAGGAGTTTCTCTCGAAAGAAGTGAGTGGGAGGAAAGTAGAACTTGATGAGGTAATTGTACCTGCTCCCTTATTGGAAAGTAGTTCATCGCAGAAATCTGTTCCTGTGACTCCTACACCAATTAGTGAGGAAGCTAATGATGATGATCATGTAACTTCAGATCAAGTTACTACCAAACCTCGTAGGTCAACCAGAGTGAGATCCGCACCAGAGTGGTACGGTAATCCTGTTCTAGAGGTCATGTTACTTGACCGTGACGAACCTACGAACTATGAGGAAGCGATGATGAGCCCAGATTCCGCGAAATGGCTTGAGGCCATGAAATCTGAGATGGGATCCATGTATGAGAACAAAGTGTGGACTTTGGTTGACTTGCTCGATGATCGGCAAGCCATAGAAAATAAATGGATCTTCAAGAGGAAGACGGACGCTGATAGTAGTGTTACTATCTACAAAGCTAGACTTGTCGAAAAAGGTTTTTGACAAAGTTCAAGGTGTTGACTACGATGAGATTTTCTCACTCGTAGCGATGCTTAAGTCTGTCCGAATCATGTTAGCAAATTGCCACATTTTATGAAATCTGGCAAATGGATGTCAAAACTACATTCCTTAATGGATTTCTTAAAGAAGAGTTGTATATGATGCAACCAGAAGGTTTTGTCGATCCTAAAGGTGCTAACAAAATGTGCAAGCTCCAGCGATCCATCTATGGACTGGTGCAAGCATCTCGGAGTTGGAATATACGCTTTGATGAGTTGATCAAAGCATATAGTTTTATACAGACTTGCGTGAAGCCTGTATTTACAAGAAAGTGAGTGGGAGCACTACAACATTTATGATAAGTATATGTGAATGACATATTTTTGATCGGAAATAATATAGAATTTTCTAGAAAGCAAAAGGAGTATTTGAAAGGAGTTTTTCAAAGAAACACCTCGGTGAAGCTGCTTACATATCGAGCATCAAGATCTATAGAGATCGATCAAGACTCTTGATAAGTTTTTTCAATGAGTACATACCTTGACAAGATTTTGAAGTAGTTCAAAATGGAACAGTCAAAGAAAGAGTTCTTGCCTGTGTTGCAAGGCGTGAAATTGAGTAAGACTCAAAAACCCGACCACGGCAGAAGATAGAAAGAGAATGAAAGTCATTCCCTATGCCTCAGCCATAGGTTCTATAAAGTATGCCATGCTATGTACCAGACCTATTGTATACCCTACCCTGAGTTTGGCAAGGAAGTACAATTTTGATCTAGGAGTAGATCACTGGACAGCGGTCAAAATTATCCTTAGAGGACTAAGGAAATATTTCTCGGTTATGGAGGTGATAAAGAGTTTGTCGTAAAGAGTTACGTCGATGCAAGCTTTGACACCGATCTGGATGACTCTAAGTCACAATCTGGATACATATTAAAAGTGGGAGCAATTAGCTAAAGTAGCTCCGTGCAGAGCATTGTAGACATAGAAATTTGCAAAATACATACGGATCTGAATTTGGCTGACCCGTTGACTAAACTTCTCTCACAAGAAAAACATGATCACACCTTAGTACTCTTTGGATGTTAATCACATGGCGATGTGAACTAGATTACTGACTAAAGTAAATCCTTTGAGTGTTCGACACATGACGATGTGAACTATGGGTGTTAATCACATGGTGATGTGAACTATTGGTGTTAAATCACATGGCGATGTGAAGTAGATTATTGACTCTAGTGCAAGTGGGAGACTGAAGGAAATATGCCCTAGAGGCAATAATAAAGTTATTATTTATTTCCTTATTTCATGATAAATGTTTATTATTCATGCTAGAATTGTATTAATCAGAAACTTAGTACATGTGTGAATACATAGACAAACAGAGTGTCACTAGTATGCCTCTACTTGACTAGCTCGTTGAATCAAAGATGGTTAAGTTTCCTAGCCATAGACATGGGTTGTCATTTGATTAACGGGATCACATCATTAGATAATGATGTGATTGACTTGACCCATTCCGTTAGCTTAGCATACGATCGTTTAGTATATTGCTATTGCTTTCTTCATGACTTATACATGTTCCTATGACTATGAGATTATGCAACTCCCGAATACCGGAGGAACACTTTGTGTGCTACCAAACATTACAACGTAACTGGGTGATTATAAACGTGCTCTACAGGTGTCTCCGATGGTACTTGTTGAGTTGGCATAGATCAAGACTAGGATTTGTCGCTCCGACTGTCGGAGAGGTATCTCTGGGCCTTCTCGGTAATGCACATCACTATAAGCCTTGCCAGCAATGTGACTAATGAGTTAGTTGCGGGATGATGCATTACGGAACGAGTAAAGAGACTTGCCGGTAACGAGATTGAACTGGGTATTGAGATACCGACGATCGAATCTCGGGCAAGTAACATACCGATGAGAAAGGGAACAATGTATGTTGTTATGCGGTTTGACCGATAAAGATCTTCGTAGAATATGTAGGAACCAATATGAGCATCCAGGTTCCGCTATTGGTTATTGGCCGGAGATGAGTCTCGGTCATGTCTACATAGTTCTCGAATCCGTAGGGTCTGCATGCTTAACGTTCTGTGACGATTTGTATTATGAGTTATGTGATTTGATGACCAAAGTTTGTTCGGAGTCCCGGATGAGATCAGGGACATGACGAGGAGTCTCGAAATGGTCGAGACGTAAAGATTGATATATTGGATGACTATATTAGGACATCGGAAATGTTCCGAGTGATTCGGGTATTTTTCGGAGAACCGGAGAGTTACGGGAATTCCTATTGGGCCTTAATGGGCCATACAGGAAAGGAGAGAAAGGCCTCAAAGGGTGGCCGCACCCCTCCCCATGGACTGGTCCGAATTGGACTAGGGAGGGGGCGCCCCCTTCCTTCCTTCTCCTTCTCCCTTCCCTTTTTCCTATTCCATGTGGGAGGTGGAATCCTACTAGGACTAGGGAGTCCTAGTAGGACTCCACACTTGGGCGCGCCCTATGAGGGCCGGCCTCCTCCTCCCTCCATCCTTTATATACATGGCCAGGGGGCACCCCATAGACACACAAGTTGATCATTGATCTCTCCCAGCCGTGTGCGGTGCCCTCTCCACCATAATCCACCTCGGTCATATCATAGCGGTGCTTAGGCGAAGCCCTGCGTCGGTAGCATCATCATCACCGTCATCACGCCATCGTGCTGACGGAACTCTCCCTCAAAGCTCTGCGGGATCGTGAGTTCGTGGGACGTCACCAAGCTGAACGTGTGCTGAACTCAGAGGTGCCGTGCGTTCGATACTTGGATCGGTCGAATCGTGAAGACGTACGACTACATCAACCGCGTTGTCATAACGCTTCCACTTTCGGTCAACGAGGGTATGTGGACGCACTCTCCCCTCTCGTTGTTATGCATCACCATGATCTTGCGTGTGCGTAGGAATTTTTTTGAAATTACTACGTTCCCCAACACGAGGAGCCCCGGCAACCGAACACAGGGAGACAGTAGAAGTTTCCCCCTCAAGTCAAAACGGTGAACATGATATATGCTACACACATCCCCAAGAGGGAGCGCAAGCGCGCACTAAGGGACGTTTATGCGATAGAGCCAGTCGCCCCAAACTTCAACCCATGGTCATCACGCCCAATCACTTTTGATCGTCGGGATCATCCGACCAATATCCGGCATGGCGGATCAGCCGCACTAGTCCTAGACCCAATCATTGATGGATTCCACCTAACGTGAGTCCTCATGGACGGTGGTAGCAGCCTCAATCTGCTCTATCAAGACACAGTGCACAAAATGGGCATTAATCCATCAAGGATCAAGCCAACGAAGACTACCTTCAAAGGAGTCATACCAGGTGTGGAGGCCCGCTGTACGGGCTCAATCACACTAGAGGTTGTATTCAGATCCCCCGACAACTTCTGAAGCGAGGAGTTAATCTTCAACATCGTCCCATTCCGCAGTGGTTATCATGCACTGCTCGGACGGACGGCATTCGCTCGGTTCAATGCGGTGCCGCACTATGCTTATCTAAAGCTTAAGATGCCTGGTCCATGTGGCATCATAACGGTCAACGGAAACACGGAACGCTCCCTCCGTACAGAGGAGCACACCGCCGCCCTCGCAGCAGAAGCACAGAGCGGCCTTCTCAAGCAGACCATAATCCAGCTGCCGAGCCGCTGGACATCGTAAAGAGGGTCCAGACCACGCTGCACCAGGCCAGCGCGGCTCATCAAGAGCTCGACTAGCAATTTGGGTCCGTCCCAGCCCCGATCAGGTAGTGGCATTTGTACCACACGTGCATTATTATGCACTAGAAATCCCATGGGCATCGACGGAGGCACAGCTAGCTTGTGATCCACAGTTTGGTTTGACCGATCCCGGACATACATATATTGTCACTATTTCCTTTTCCCCTTTCAGGTTTATTTTGCATAAGCCTTCTTGGACGACCCGACTACTGGTCCTGTCAAAGGATAAAAACACCAGGATGGCAAGAAGCACAGACGTATAGGGGAAGTTCTAGAGGTCCGATTAACGGCTACTCTACCTATTGTCAGGACCCATACGCAGCTCGCCTTTGGTCATGGCATGTTAAACATCTGGTTGCTTACCGCACCATTGGTATCAATGCGCTTTGATGCATTAATCCAATTATAATGGAAACAGTTCATGGCTCAAGTTTAAGGGCCCAAGATATTACCTCTGCTTCCTTTCTTTTTTCCTTTAAATAACTTATCTTCTAGCACCCATACACTTTGGTATGTTTCATATTTGCCAGGGGCTCCAAGGCGCCCCACAATACGGCAAGAAAGTCTGAACACTCTTTATAGTATAGTTCGGCACCCCGAATTTAGCATTATATGCATTGGCTCCGAATCATGTCTTTGGTCAATAGTTGGGTTGCCCGGCTCCTATGCTTGCTACCTTACATTCCGCTATATCGGCTAAGGTAGTAAAGGGAGAACTACTGCGATTGTGCTCTGGTTTATCCAAAGGAGCACCTCAGTAGAGAAAGCCAAAAACTGACTGTCATGATGTGGTGAGAGCCGGTCAGCTGTTCGGAGGTTACAAATCGTTGGAGATTTCTCCCACATTACGTGAAGGATCAATACTTCCCGATCAGACGCTCATAGCACTCTGGTTCGAAAACTAGGGGTTGCGCCTATGTTTTATTATAAAACTCCTATGGCCAAGTGAGGGTGTTTAAGCCGCATAGTCTGATTGCCTGGTTCGTTGTGCTAAACAACTCCTTCAAGGACCATACAATTGGATCAAGATTGTTTAGATTCCATCCTGAACACCCCCGTACTACCTACGTGGGGGCAGAAGCCGATGACTGGCCAACCCTCAGATTCCATACAATACGGCCGCACAGGGGGGAAAAATTAAAACATAACAAGCATTATATTACAAACTGACTTTGTTTCATCATACAAGGCAAAGACAACACGAATGTATTCATTCGAAAATAACATCCTGCCCACACTGCGTTGCCACAATGCGAGACCCTTCCAAGACATCCGCAAAATAGCGCTCGGGTGTGTGGTGCTCCTTGCCCTCTAGCGGCCCCCTGGCCAGCTCGACGGTGTTCATCTTCGCCCACCACATCTTGCAACGAACAAAGGCCATACGAGCACCTTCAATACAGGCCGATCGCTTGACGATATCCAGCTGAGGACAGGCATTTACCATCCGCCTCACGAGTCTGAAGTAGCTGGCGGGCATAGCTTCGGCTGGCCATAGCCGGATTATCAAATCCTCCATGGCTAGTTCGGCCACCCTATGCAGCTCTACCAGCTGTTTCAGCTGATCGGTGAAGGGCACGGGATGCTCTGGCACAAGATATTGCGACTAGAATAGCTTCTCCATGGAACTCCCTTCCTCGGCTCGAAAGAACTCCGCGGCGTTGGACACACTTCGCGGCAGATCAGCAAAAGCCCCTGGAGAACTTCGAATTCGGGTTAGTAAAAGATACTTCCTCTTCGCATATTTTCTTTGCATACTGAATGCCTTACCCACCGCAATCTTCGTCGCCTCCTGGATCTCTTGGAGGGTGCCCTGGCCCTCGTTCCGGGCCGTCTCCACGCTCTGCCGAGCCTTGGAGAGTTCGGCCTCTTTAGCCGACGTGTCACGCTCTAAGGTCTCACACTTCTTCACCGCGTTGCGGAGCTCTTGTTGGACCTCGTTGACTCGGGCCTTGACCTTCTTACGGGCAGCCTGCTCCCTGACAGCCTTCCCCTCGGCTTCGCCCAGGGCCCTTTTTAGGGCCTCACCTTGGTCATCGCCCCTATACATATCATGACACTTCGGTCAATATATATTTTACTCTTTTCGAATATTTCCCGGGTTATCACATACCTTGATTCTCCTGGAGCTGCCTCCTCACCTGGCCGAGCTCCTCCTCGGCCTGCTCCAGCCTCCGCTTCAGATTGGAGACTTCGCAGCACGTGAGGCCGCGGCCAGCAATGACGCCTGCATATTCATTCAAGACAAATTTAGTTAGTTTCTTGCAACAAGAGGATTGATCCTCTGTTCGGCTTTTCTTTCCGAACACCAGACAGTGTCTCAGGGGCTACTGTCTATATTGGGATTTTCTCCTTTTGCGTCGCTTACCTCAAAACCTGTCAGCAGGTTGCTGCAGGCTTCGGTCAGTCCGTTCTTAACGGACTGAACCCTTTCAATCACTGTGCTCATAAGAACACGGTGCTCATCCGCAATGGAAGCGCCTTGTAGTGCTTCCAGCAGATCATCTGGTGTCCCTGGTTGGACAGGGGTCACTGGTGGAATAAGCACACCCCCTTCTTTTGAAGGAGGTTGCGTGTCGGATTCTGGAGCCATATCGGTCTCCGGAATCAAGTCTGGTTGAGGGACGAACTGAGTACGGCCCTCCTCCCCAGTCTCCCGGGGGATTGGTCCCCCTAGTGTTCGGCGATAGGGGCTTCGCCTTCAGGCGCCTCTTGATCCTCTCCCCGGCATGGGAAGGTCCGTTGAGAGAGCACCTCATCATCTCCTTTGGCCTTGGGAGAGTAGGCGGCTGGCAGTGTCTCGCTGGCCATCTCCTTTGAGTCCAACGAACCTCTTGATGAGGATCACTGGGAGCTGTTGTGGGCTGGACTGTGATAGCATAATTAACCATGTCAATACATTGAAATAGAGAGGCTGGACATACGGGAGTCATAGCACTTACGAAGCAGCTTGAGGCTTGGTGTGGGGGTGTCGCTCCGGACTGCTGCCGACGTCCCACGCGGATTTGTCCGCAAAAGAGCCCTTCCCCTTTTTGGGCGTCCCTGCCTCCAGGTTCGTGGAGGCCGCCCTCTTCTTCCTTCCCTCGTCAGGGGGAAGGTTGTCCTTCTCCTCCTCCTCCTCATCGTCGTCATCCTCGGCGGCGGAGGAGCAGGTCTCGTCTTCGGACGTCGTGTCCGAAGCGCACTTGCGACGGGGGCCACTCCGGACCCCCTTGGCCTTCTTCTTGGCCTTCTTCTCTGGCGCCTTATAGGTCGCCGGCACCAGCATCTTCGCTAAACGCGGGATGACTGGTCCTTCAGGCAGCGGAGTCGGACACTGGATCCGCTTTGCCCTCTTCATCCATTCCTGAAAAAGGAATGACGGTGAAAGTTCGGATGTCTTCCCTAGAGCGGACAAGTAGAGGACGTGTTGGAAACTCACCTCGCTGGCAGGGTGGTTAATGTCGTGTCCACGGTCCGAATCCGTGGTTGGTGGTATCTCGTTGCCCTTGAAGAGCAATTTCTAGGCATCTTCGCGAGTGGTCTCAAAGAGCCTCTTCAGGGTATGGTGCTTCTTCGGATTGAACTTCCATAGCGGGAGGCTTCGGCTTTGGCACGGGAGAATCCGGAGAACTAGCATCACCTGGATCACATCGACAAGTTTGACATTCTTGTCCACCATGCTTTGAACGCGCGTCTGCAGTGCTATCAGCTCGTCTGGCGAACACCAGTTCGGGCTCTTCTCGACCCAGGAGGTGAGTCGCATGGGAGCGCCGGAGTTAAATTCGGTGGCCGCGGCCCAGTTTGTGCCATGGGGTTATGTGATGTAGAACCATTGTTTCTGCCATTCCTTGACAGTCTCCATGAAAGTGCCTTTTGGCCAGGAGACATTGGCCAGCTTGCTCACCATGGCTCCCCCGCACTCTGCGTGCTGGCCGTCCACTACCTTCGGCTTCACGTTGAAGACTTTGAGCCATAGCCCGAAGTGGGGTTGGATGCGGAGGAAGGCCTCACACACGACAATGAACGCCAAGATGTTGAGGAAGGAGTTCGGGGATAGATCATGAAAGTCTATCCCGTAATAGTACATCAGCCCGCGGACGAAAGGGTGGAGTGGAAACCCTAGCCCGCGGAGGAAATGAGGGATGAATACCACCCTCTCGTTGGGCTTCGGCGTGGGGACGACTTGCCCCTGAGCTGGGAGACGGTGTGCGATTTCCTTCCCCAAGTACCCAGCCGCCCAAAGCTGAGTAATGTCCTTCTCCTTGACGGAGGAGACCATCCACTTGCCTTGGCCTCCGGATCCGGACATGGTCGAATGCTGGCCGGAGATGTAGAAAGGTGGGGACTTGGGCGCTGGAGCTCAAGGATGGAAGGGGAGAGGAAGGAGAAGGCGTAGGTGGATGAGGACGAATCCTTATCCCCTTATAAAGGCCGCGAATGTCGAACGCCTCCCCACTCGCCCTAAAACTCGCCTATTCCCAAGGGCTGTGTAAACGGCACAGTTGGGTTACCCACGCCCGTATTGATGAGAATCCCGCAATAAGGGGACACGATCTCTGCTTTGACAAGACGTGCCAATGACAACCGCGTCTCGAAACATGGAGCAGCAGACGACAAACGGACTGCCGGACTATATACTTTGGCCGGACTGCCGGACTATATACTTTGGCCGGACTGTTGGACTATGAAGATACAAGATTGAAGACTTCGTCCCGTGTCCGGATGGGACTCTCCTTTTCATGGAAGGCAAGCTTGGAAATTCGGATATGTAGATCTCCTCCCTTGTAACTGACTCTGTGTAACCCTAGCCCCCTCCGGTGTCTATATAAACCGGAGGGTTTATTCCGTAGGACAACAACAATCACAACCATAGGCTAGCTTCTAGGGTTTAGCCTCTACGATCTTGTGGTAGATCAAGTCTTGTAATACTCATATCATCAAGATCAATCAAGCAGGAAGTAGGGTATTACCTCCATCGAGAGGGCCCGAACCTGGGTAAACATTGTGTCCCCCGCCTCCTGTTACCATCCGCCTTAGACGCACAGTTCAGGACCCCCTACCCGAGATCCGCCGGTTTTAACACCGACATTGGTGCTTTCATTGAGAGTTCCACTTTGCCGACGCGATAAAGGCTTGATGGCTCCTTCGATCATCGACAACGATGCGATCCAGGGTGAGGCTTTCCTCCTCGGACAGACCTTCGTATTCGGCGGCTTCATACTGCGGGCCAACTCACTTGGCCATCTGGAGCAGATCGAGAGCTACGCCCCTAGCCATCAGGTCAGGTTTGGAAACTTGAACTATACCGCCGACATCCGCGGAGACTTGATCTTTGACGGATTCGAGCCCATGTCAGGTGCGCCGCACAGTCACGACGAGCATGACTTAGCTCTACCATCGGACAGTGTTCGGGAGATCACACCTGCGGCTACTCCGGCCCTCAATCCGGAGCTGATCGTGCCGTCCGAGGACAGGTGGATAGACCCTGCCACGGAGGCCGCGCACGCAGCAGCAATAGAGCCAAATACGGACTTCACCTCCTACGAGACCTGTGTTGCCGGATCCTCGGATTCATCCCCGGCCACGGGCTCCGAACCGCCTGCGTATGTGCCTATCGAATCTGATTGGGCACCGATCATGGAGTTTTCCTCCGCGGATATCTTTCAGCACTCACCATTGGGCGACGTGCTAAACTCATTAAGGTCTCTCTCCTTGTCAGGAGACCCTTGGCCGAACTATGTCCGGCTGGAGTGGGAGGCGGACGACGAACAAATTCGTTCCCCATCCACCACCCACTTGGTAGCCACTGTCGACGACTTAACCGACATGCTCGATTTCGGCTCCGAAGACATCGACGGTATGGACGACGATGCAGGAGAAGAACAGGACCGCCGCCCACAGGGCGCTGGACTGCCACCTTATCATACGATATATACATGTTGGACACCCCCAAAGAAAACAACGACGAGGAACGGGAAGAAGCAGCGAAGGACAGTTCCCTCGAGAAGCAACCAAAGCGACGGCGTAGGCACCGCTCCAAACCCCGCCTCGGCAAAAACAGCGGTAACAGCGCAAATAAGAATAATACCCCGGACGACTCCAGAGGAAACGACGACCACATGGACCCAGCGACAGAGCAGGATGAACCAGCGGACGGCGAACATAGTACGGAGCCGCTGTGCGACAACGGTGACGCTGAGGGTAAAGCTAATCAACCTGTCTCTGGAGAGGAGAACAGTCCGGACGACGATGCACACATCATCCCGGAAAGGCACTTGGAGCAAGAGAACCTCCATAGAAGGCTTCTTGCCACCGCGAGGAGTCTAAAGAAGCAGAAGCAAAGGCTCAAGGCCGCGCAAAATACACTCAACAGTAGATGGAACAAAGTGCTCGACACTGCAGAAAAGTACGGTGGCAGTCGCCACACAAAGAGCTATCCAAAGCGCAAGCTGCTGCCTGAATTCGATGACGAGGCTTTAGAGCCCATACAACCAAAAATAAAACGGCTGATCAGTTGGATCGACCACCCTGTGGCCGCGATAGGGCAGCTAACGATGTTGGTATGACCAGGTCCATCTACGGATCTAGGAAGCGCGCTCCGGCACAGAATCAAAACCGAACACTACAACCGTCAAAACGTCCTGACACATCCAAGTACAGGGGTGCCGCGCACCCCCTATGCTTCACCGATGAGGTGCTGGATCACGAATTTCCAGAGGGATTCAAACCCGTGAACATAGAGGCGTACGACAGAACGACAGACCCTGGGGTCTGGATCGAGGACTTTATCCTTCATATCCATATGGCTCGTGGAGATGATCTCCACGCCATCAAATACTTGCCCCTCAAGTTGAAAGGACCAGCTCAGCATTGGCTGAAGAGCCTCCCCGAAAACTCAATTGGAAGTTGGGAAGAGCTTGAGGATGCTTTTCAGGCTAATTTTCAAGGGACCTATGTCCGGCCTCCGGATGCAGACGATTTAAGTCATATAATTCAACAGCCCAGAGAGTCAGCCCGAAAGCTTTGGAACAGATTCCTCACTAAGAAGAATCAGATTGTCGACTGCCCGGACGCCGAAGCCTTAGCGGCTTTCAAACACAGTGTCCGGGACGAATGGCTCGCCAGACACCTCGGTCAGGAAAAACCGAGGACAATGGCAGCCTTGACAAGCCGTATGACCCACTTTTGCGCGGGCGAAGATAGTTGGCTGGCCCGTAGCGGCACCAGTGACCCAGGCACATCCGAAGTCAGGGAGGGTAATGGGAAACCGCGACGCCATAAAAGCAAGCGTCGAAGCAATGAAGATAGCCCAGACAACACGGCGGTAAACGCCGGATTCAGGGGCTCTCAACCCGGTCAATGGAAAAAGCCATTTAAAGGCAGCCGAGATGGACCATCCAGCCTAAACAAGATTCTAGACAGATTATGTCAGATTCATGGCACCTCCGACAAACCTGCAAATCACACCAACAAAGAATGCTGGGTCTTCAAGCAAGC
The DNA here is from genome assembly GCF_018294505.1 of Triticum aestivum. Lineage (NCBI taxonomy): Eukaryota > Viridiplantae > Streptophyta > Magnoliopsida > Poales > Poaceae > Triticum > Triticum aestivum. The sequence goes on from NC_057802.1 coordinate 505,447,141, forward strand.
CGGCAAGCTAAACGCCGAGCATAAGGGGAGGGAGACACCAAGTGAAGACGAGGATGAGCCTCTCCGGCAAAACACTGGGGGACAGAAAAATTCCCGCCAGAGGTCAAAACAATGAACATGATTCACGTAACGAAGAGGAGGAGCAAACGTGCACTCCGAGACGTATGCGTCGTGGAGCCCGTCACCCCCAAATTCAACCCTTGGTCGGCCTGCCCGATCACTTTCGATCGTAGGGATCACCCGAATAGTATCCGACAGGGAGGATCTGCTGCCTTGGTGCTGGACCCAATAATTAACGGGTACCATCTCACCCGAGTCCTTATGGACGGCGGCAGTAGTCTCAATCTGATATATCAGGAAACAGTCCGCAAAATGGGGATAGACCCGACAAGAATTAACCAAAGCAATACTGCCTTTAAAGGAGTAATACCAGGCCCAGAGGCCCGCTGCACGGGCTCTCTGGTACTAGAGGTTGTATTCGGTTCTCCCGACAACTTCCGAAGTTAAAAGTTAACCTTCGACATCGCTCCATTCCGAAGCAGCTATCAAGCACTACTCGGAAGAATGGCCTTCGCTCGTTTTAACGCACTACCGCATTATGCTTATCTTAAGCTTAAGATGCCCGGTCCACGTGGCACCATCATAGTCAGCGGAAACGCAGAGCGTTCCTTGCATAAGGAAGAATGTGTGGTGGCTTTAGCAGCCGAACACTGGCTGGCCTCTCCAACCAGAATAAATGATCTGTCGTCAAGATCGCGGACACGGCTAGACGAGTCCGGCGCAACACTGGCTGTAACAGCTCAGATAAACCTGAGATTGGGTTGATGGATATATCCCCGTAAGTGGCGCTAGGGGCTTTCCGCATGTAAAAAGAACTACAGTTCAGGTTGCACTTATTTAGATTGAATTTTAGTGGTTTATTAAGAATAACCAATTTTTCGCACGAATACTTTCACCTGAGTTTTTCTCTTTTACAGATGATAATCGTGCTACACCCTTCCAGGATACGGCACAATGGAGACACAGGCGCAGACGTGCAGCAGGGCCCCGCTCAAAGGTTTCTTTTTAGATTAAGACCCTGTGTAAACCTTTCTTACTGTCTCTTGTTGCTTCACACCCTCCGGATACTAAACACATCCGAGAGGGATGCTGGCGTTATTGGCATTTCGCCACGCCAGACTAATGCACGTACCTAGAAATTCAGGGTTCATTATCAAGGGCGTTACTCAGCCCGGTATATGCTGTAGAGACCGAATACCTTAGGGAGTGTTCGGCGTAGCGAGTTTGGCCTTATATGCATCAGCTCCGAATCATGTCTTTGGTCAATAGTTGGGTTTTCCCGGCTCCCGTGTTTTGCTACCTTACGTTCCGCTCTATCGGCTAAGGTGGCACCGGGAGAACTACTACGATTGTGCCCTGGTTCATCCGGATGAGCACCTCAGTAGAGAAAGCCGAAAACTAACTGTCATGATAAAGCGCGAGACTGGTCAACCACTCGATGACTCATCGGAATCTTCGCGATTCCTCCGCATTAATGAAGGACCGGTTTCCTGGTCATGTATGTACGCACACCGTATCCGGCTAGACGCGGAAGTACCAGGGGCTATATAGTAGCCCCACCGTCAAACTCCTATGGCTAAGTGAAAGTGTTAAAGAAATATAGTACGATTGCCTTGTTTGCCGCGCTATCACCTCCTTAATGGACCAAGATGTTGGATCAAGTGTGAATACGCGCTTTTCCGAACACCCCCGCATTATATGCGTGGGGGCTGAAGCCGACGACTGCAAACTTTCAGGTTATATACATACATAAACGGCCGCACAGGAGGCATCATAATACTTTCAGGCAAAAGTATAAACACATCCTTTATAATCCTACTAGCATTGTTTTTACAATCGGGTTACATGTCACTAGAACATGATACTCTTCAAGCACTGAGCCTCTATTAAACGAGCGCTTTCTAGGACTTCTTCAAAATAGTGCTTGGTCGATACCTGGCCTACGGCCGAACTCTGGGTCACAATAGTGGTGGCCTCCATCTCTGCCCAGTATGTCTTAACACGGGCAAGAGCCATCCGCGCACCCTCTATGCACGCCGACCTCTTTGCAGCATCGATATGCGGCACAACACCAAGGAATCGTTGCACTAAACCAAAATAACTATTCGGCCTTGGTCCTTCCGGCCAAAGATGATCCACGACAGACCTCATGGCAAGCCCGAACAACCTATGGAGCTCAGCCCACTCGGCCATTTGCTCATTTAACAGCAGCGGACGCGTTGGAGCACTGAACTGCGACCAGAACAACCTTTCCACTTCATGATCTTTTTGATCTTTGAAATACTCAGTCACATCAGCAGCACTCGCTGCCAAGTCCAAGTACGCATCTGCAGCACTCCATAATTGATCCAGAGGGGCATACTTCGGATCTCCGAACTTCGTCTGCAACAAAAAGGGCTTCACAGCCGTGATATCTCCGGCTTGACGAAGCTCCTCCTTCGCCGCTCTAATTTTAGAGCGGGACTCCTTGGCTGCTACCATGGCTTTCTTCAGGTTCGCCGCTTTCGCTTGGCTTTCCTTTTCAAGAAGCTCATATCGGTCGGCGGCATCCTTCAGCTCAACAGCCATCTTGGCTATTTTATCTTCGCTCTGGCGATGAGCAGCCTGTTCGGCTCTTAATTCTTCGACCGCCTTTAGGGCGGCCGGATCACTTCTCCTGGCTTGTTCCTTGGCTCGGGCAAGCTCAGCCCGAAGGGTCTCCACGGCGGCAGCTCCATCTGCAGTCACATCATATTATAGATACTAGCATCATGCTCCTCTTAAATATCTGTTAACCACCGAAGAATACATACCCTGTGCCTCATCAAGCCGCTTGTTTACAAGCACGATGTCGGCATCTGCCGCATCAAGTTGCCGCTTCAGTTCGGCAAACCCACCAATCCGGCTAGCCACCGGACCCTCAGCCGCCTGTACATGAAAACAGCATGATCATCACCTGGGACTATGATCCTCTGGTTGCCGCCTTTAAGACGACAACCAGAGTCTCAGGGGCTACTATCTATATAGGTCACACCTAGCATGTGCAGTACCGTCAAAATATATATTACTTTGCGTACTTCAAAGCCTTTTAGCAGGCTCATAAAAGCTTCATGCAACCCACTTTTAGCGGATGAAATCCTCTCAACCACCATACCCATTAAAGTACGATGCACCTCTGAGATAGCCTCTTGCTCCAGAAGACCCATCAGTACGTCCGGTTGTGCACCGGACAGTCCCGGACTCTTTCTATTGCTCTCCTTAGGAGCCGAATCCTCCGGACTTCGGGTGGCCGAAGGGTTACCTTCCGGCCTTGGCGGATCGGGAGAAATCCTCCGTGACGACACCTCAGGGTTGTCCGCCTCATGAGGCGGGGAGACAGGAGGAGGCGTTTCACTCTCCATCATCTCCGGAAGAAGATCCCCCGAAGATGAACTCTGTTGAGAAGGGCTACGATCCGAACTGCAAGACATGCGTCTCGATTATTGTCCTCGAAGATGAAGCAGGATATATTTACCAAAAGTACTCTTGTTCACTTACAGCTCGGTGGAGGGCTGATCCCCTTGCGGGCACTGTGCGGTAAGGATGCCCTCCGGGGCAGGGCCCTCTAGTGAAGGTTTCTTCCCTCGTTTGGAAACTCTTGTTTCCAAGTCTTCAGAGGCGGTCCTTTTCCTTCCTTGGGGAGAGGGAATTTCAGATTCTTCTCCCCGGTTATCCTCCTTCACGGAGACACTAATTCCCCCGGTTTGGATGAGTAATGAGCGAGGCCCGCTTTCGGCTTCTTTATTCCTCCCTTTATCTTCCCCTGATGGCGCTTGATAAGGTGCGAGCTCAAGCATCCTGGCTAGTACAGGATCCGGTGAGCCCTCGGGAAGGGGGGCCGAACACCTGATCATCTTCGCCTTTTTTATCCAATCCTGGTCAAAGAGCGATTTTTCAGAATGATGTTGTGACAAATTAAAAGACATCGTGTTCGGCCGCAGAATTACTTACGTGGGTATCTGGACGATTGCTGTTTAGACCCGCATCCTCGGTGGTGTCCGGACACTTTATTCATGATCCGAAGAACAATCCATACATCTCTTCGAGCGTCACGCCAAAGAAGTGCTGAATAGTTCGCGGTCCTTCCGGGTGGAACTCCCACATACGGAGAGGTTGACGTTGGCATGGCAGGACCCGACGAACTAGCATGACTTGCATTACCTTGACAAGGCCGACATCTCTCTTGAGGAGATCTCGAATGCGACTCTGCAATATCGGCACGTCATTAACTGGCCCCCAGTCCAGCCCCTTGTTGACCCATGACGCCAGTTGTGGCGGGGGGCCCGAACGGATGGCGGGGCAGCTGCCCACTTAGTACTTCGGGGAGCCGTGATGTAAAACCACTCCTGCTGCCATAAGTTAGACATCTCCGGGAAGGAACCCTTTGGCCATGGAGCATCGACGCCTTTGCTTATTATGGCACCTCCGCATTCTGCGTGTCGCCCACCGATCATCTTCGGCTTCACATTGAAGGTCTTGAGCCATAAGCCGAAGTGTGGGGTGATGCGGAGGAAGGCCTCACACACGACGATGAACGACGAGATGTGAAGGATAGAATCCGGAGCCAGATCATGGAAATCGAGCCCGTAATAAAACATAAGCCCTCTAACAAAGGGATCAAGACTAAAACCTAGCCCTCGGAGGAAGTGGGAAACAAATACGACGCTCTCGTTGGGTTCGGGAGTAGGGATGACCTGCCCTGGAGCAGGCAGCCTGTGTGAGATTTCGGCGGTCAGATACCTGGGTTCTCTTAGCTTCTTGATGTCCTCCTCTGTTACAGAGGAGGCTATCCACCGGCCTTGAAGGTTGGATCCAGACATGATTGAAGGTCCGAAGCGCTTAGCCGGAGCCTCGGGTGTTGGAATTCGAGGTGGGGCAAGGGAAGGATCGAGCGTGAGAAGAAAAGGACAGGCCTTGGCCCCTTTATAAAGAGGGTGAATATCAAGCGTCCTCCGCGTGACCGTTGGGAACTTGCCTAAAATCGAGGAGTCATACCCACGGGCACGATTGGGTTACCCACACCCGTATTGATGAGAATCCCATGATAAAAGGAACACGATCTCTGCTTCGACAAGACGTGCCAATAAAACCGCCTCGCAACACGTGCAGTGGCAGGCTGGGAAGAACGGTTCATCATGACCAGACCATGGCAGAACGTCACGCTATGAAAAGTTGTCAGCAGATTAGATTTGTGGGAATATTATACTCTCTACGGTGCTATGTGGAATTTGTTTTGCAGAGCCGGACACGATCCTAGTGTTCAAAATCTTCTATGGAGTATTTGGAGGAGGAACCCGCCTTGCAATGCCGAAGACAATCTGCGCGCCGGACTCATCGTCATTGAAGCCTGGTTTAGGGGCTACTGAGGGAGTCCTGGATTAGGGGGTCCTCGGACTGTGGCCGGACTGTTGGACTATGAAGATACAAGATTGAAGACTTCGTCCCGTGTCCGGATGGGACTCTCCTTTGCGTGGAAGGCAAGCTTGGCAATTCGGATATGTAGATCTCGTCCCTTCTAACCGACTCTGTGTAACCCTAGCCCCCTCCGGTGTCTATATAAACCGGAGAGTTTATTCCGTAGGACAACAACAATCAAAACCATAGGCTAGCTTCTAGGGTTTAGCCTCTACGATCTCGTGGTAGATCAACTCTTGTAATACTCATATCATCAAGATCAATCAAGCAGGAAGTAGGGTATTACCTCCATCGAGAGGGCCCGAACCTGGGTAAACATTGTGTCCCCTGCCTCCTGTTACCATCCGCCTTAGACGCACAGTTCGGGACCCCCTATCCGAGATCCGCCGGTTTTGACACCGACAACTTGGGCGCTGGAGCTCAAGGATGGAAGGGGAGAGGAAGGAGAAGGCGTAGGTGGATGAGGACGAATCCTTATCCCCTTATAAAGGCCGCGAATGTCGAACGCCTCCCCACTCGCCCTAAAACTCGCATATTCCCAAGGGCTGTGTAAACGACACAGTTGGGTTACCCACGCCCGTATTCATGAGAATCCCGCAATAAGGGGACACGATCTCTGCTTTGACAAGACGTGCTAATGACAACCGCGTCTCGAAACGTGGAGCAACAGATGACAAACGGTTCGAAATTACGACCGAATAGATATGACGTCATGTTATAAAAAGTTGTCAGCGGATTGGACTCGTGTAATATTATATTCTCTCTGCGGTTGTGTGTGGTGTGTGTTACAGGTCCGGATACAATCATCACGTCCGGAGACTATGTTGGAGTTCAGAAAGAAGCGAACCCGCCTTGCAATGCCGAAGACAAATCTGCACGCCGGACTCCTCGTCATTGAAGCCAGGTTCAGGGGCTACTGAGGGAGTCCTGGACTAAGGGGTCCTCGGGCGTCCGGCCTATTAGCCATGGGCTGGACTGATGGGCTGTGAAGATACAAAGACCGAAGACTACACCCGTGTCTGGATGGGAGTGTCGAACCCAGCGAGGAGCTAAAGGTAGAACAAATATTCCCTCAAGTTCTATCGACCACCGATACAACTATACGCACACTTGACGTTTGCTTTACGGGAAACAACCACTACAAAAAAAGACACATCCGTGACATTTTGGGCCGAACGACAATCTTTTCTGTCATACTTATGACACTTCTATGACGATAATTGTGACAAAACCCAGTATCATCATAGATGTGGTGGGGTCCTACTTCTATGACAAAAAATCATGACAGAAAATGGGCTTTTCGTCCTGGGCGGGCCAGAGTAGCAGCATCATGACATTCTTTGGGCCGTCCATGACGGAAAAACCGTGGTAGAAGCGAGGGCGCGGAAAAATCGGGGAGTCCCCGGTTACGGTGGCTGGTCGGGGGCCGAGCGATGCGCGTTTCTCTCGTACGTACGGGCGTGCGTGCGAGGCCTTGGGCTCTCACTGAACCCGAGCGAGGCGTTGGGCTCTAACTGTACCCGAGCGATTGCACTGCACGCTACGCGTTACTGAACCCAAGCGATCGATCGATGGCGGTTAACTGAACCCGATCGAGCGATTCCTTCGCTACTGCTGCTAACTGAAGCTGATCGATGCTGCCTCTGGA